>NC_041390.1:323847991-323867045 GCF_002162155.2 Triticum dicoccoides
ATCGCGCCACCGCTCCGCCCCGCCGCTTGGCGCTCGCCGCCCCGCCGCCGTTCGGCGACCTCCTCCGACCATCGCCTTGCCTCCTCGCGCCGGCAAGCTCCTCAAGTCCGGCAAGAACTCCGGCGAGGACGAAGTTGATCCTCGATCCCCGTGCCCCCGATCCAGATCTGAAAATATTAGGGTTGACCCCGTTTTTCCCCAAGTCCCTAATTTTTTGCTCATGTTCATAGCCTCGTAACTTTGCTTCTGTAGCTCCGATTCATCCATATAGCATATCAAAATGTTCATATCAGAGAGTACATCATTTCATTCCATTGAATCATTTTCATTTGAGTTCATCTTGATGCCCGAAATGCTGTTAGAAGAGGGCTACTTGAGATATTTGTCAGATCTGCTCTCCTTTTAGACATTTGTCATTTTTGCCATGATTATTGTGTGCATGATATGCCTTGATGCTCTACATATGTTTTGTTAAGGGTTTTGACATCTTTCCAGAGGTGCAACCCATGTATTTTTGTGATGTGTGTGGTGACTAGCACAAGCTTGCCAAGTGAGGCACTTGGTAATTCTGATTTCAGGGACTTAGCATTTCCACTAAGTACTTGAGCTGTTTATCTCATGATGCCATATGTTCATGTTGCTTACTAGTGATCCGTGCCTCTTTTGAGGATGATCAGTAAGGACGTTTTGTTAATCTTGTTGTGCTCTATCCATCCATGTCTTTGTTTGCAATTATGGAGTACCCTAGCTTGAGTTAATCGAGCTCTACTTTTGCTACTTTGTGAATCTGGGCAGATTGTCAACTTGTTTGCAATTTTGCTGATGATGTTGTAGTTGATCCATGCATGCTATGCTATTGTTTTTGCCATGTCTAGCTTGCATTTTGTGTATTCTTGATGGATGTATGCTTAGCTTATCAGGACTTGCACCGTAGTGAGTGCATCGAGCTCGTAAACATGCCTACTTGATATATGTTTCAGCATGCTCCAGTTTCACTAAGTCTGAAAACTGATTATGTTTTTGCTATGTTCACATGCTTGCAAATGTATTTTCTGATCCCTTTTGGCTCAAGGTCACTAAGGTACTTTTGTTAATCTCTTTGCGTAGCTCCATGACATGCTTTAATTTGCCATGTTCAGGTCCTGTAGCATGTAGTTTTGTTGCTCCGAAGAGTGCTATCTGATCTGAAATTCCAGACAAGTGTTAATTTCACAAAGTCTGATATCTGTTTGCCATATGCATTTTTGCCATGCTTGTTTGAGCCTGTTAATGGATGAATTGGCCATAGCTCAGTGCTAGACTTTTGTTAAGCATCTTGAATGGATCCCTGCCATGTATTTTTTTGTCATGTTTGAGTGCTGTAGCTCATTCATCTCGTTGCATTTAGATGGCTACTTGCTGTAAATCGCAGACCGGTGTCATATTTAAATCGCTTGCCATTTCCAAACCGTAACTCCGATTCCGGCATTCTTGATATCATTTTCAAGCGATTTCATCTCATCTTTCCAGTGGAATGCTTGGATTTCCAAGTTGAGGCCAGGTTCATGCATTCCTTGTCACATCTTGCATATGCATCTCGCATCGCATCCCGCATAGCATATCATCTTTGCATCAACTTGCACATGGTTGATTGTGTCCTTGTTGCTTGTTTGTCTTGTTTGGGTAGAGCCGGGAGACGAGTTTGCTAACGAGGAGCCCGTTGAGTTTGCTTTCAAGGATCCAGTCAACTCTGACAACTGTGCAGGCAAGATGATCATACCCTCAAAATCACTACTATCTTTGCTATGCTAGTGTGCTCGCTCTTTTGCTATGCCAATGCTATGATGCCTACCACTTGCTTTCAAGCCTCCCAAATTGCCATGTGAAACCTCTAACCCACCTTGTCCTAGCAAACCATTGATTGGCTATGTTACCGCTTTGCTCAGCCCCTCTTATAGCGTTGCTAGTTGCAGGTGAAGATTGGAGGCCGTTCCTTGATGGAACATTTATTTACTTGTTGGGATATCATTACATTATCTTCTTACCTTAATGCACCTATATACTTGGTAAAGGGTGGAAGGCTCGGCCTCTCGCCTAGTGTTTTGTTCCACTCTTCCCGCCCTAGTTTCCGTCATATCGGTGTTATGTTCCCGGATTTTGCGTTCCTTACACGGTTGGGTTATAATGGGAACCCCTTGATAGTCCGCCTTGAATAAAGCTCCTCCAGCAATGCCCAACCTTGGTTTTACCATTTGCCACCTAGCCTTTTCCCTTGGGTTTCCCGGACTCAAGGGTCATCTTATTTTAAACCCCCTGGGCCAGTGCTCCTCTGAGTGTTGGTCCAATCTAGAGCACCATGCAGGGCCGTCCCTTGGCAACTTGGGTTACTATGACTCCCGTACGCTTAGCTTATCTGGTGTGCCCTGAGAACGAGATATGTGCAGCTCCTATCAGGATTTGTCGGCACAGCGGGTGGTGTTGCTGGACTTGTTTTACCATTGTCAGAGTTGTCTTGAAGAACCAGGATGCCATGTCTGATCGGAATGTCTTGGGAGGAGGTCTATTCCTTCGTTGACCGTGAGAGCTTGTCATGGGCTAAGTTGGGACTCGCCTGCAGGGATTTGAACTTTCAAAAGTCTTTGCCCGCGGTTATGGGCAGATGGGAATTTGTTAATGTCCGGTTGTAGATAACTTGAACCTTAACTTAATTAAAATGAATCAACCGAGTGTGTTACCGTGATGGCCTCTTCTCGGCGGAATCCGGGAAGTGGACACGGTGTAGGAGTTATGTTTGCGCAGGTTGCTCTCTAGTTTCTCGCTCGCGCTTTGCCTCCTCTTCTCGCTCTCTTATGCAAACAGGATAGCCACCATATTTGCTAGTCACTTGCTGCAGCTCCACATATTTTACCTTGCCTTACCTATAAGCTTAAATAGTCTTGATCGCGAGGGTGCGAGATTGCTGAGTCCCTGTGGCTCACAGATTACTATTACACCAGATGCAGGGCCTGATTATTCCGCTCCAGGTGACACGCTTGAGCTCAAGTGGGAGTTCGACGAAGACTCTCAACGATACTATGTTTCTTTTCCTGATGATCAGTAGTGGTGCCCAGTTGGGGGTGATCGGGACCGTGTCGCTTGTTGGGTTATCTTTTATTTTGGCGCTGTAGTCGGGCCATGAGTGTTTGGATGATGTAATGTTATGGCATGGCGAGTGTAAGCCAACTATGTTATCTCCCCTTTTATCATTTATATTACATGGGATGTTGTGAAGATTGCCTTACTTGCGACATATGCCTTCAATGCGATTATGCCTCTAAGTCGTGCCTCGACACGTGGGAGATATAGTCGCATCGAGGGTGTTACAAGTTGGTAATCAGAGCCTTCCCCGACCTTAGGAGCCCCATTGCTTGATCGTTTTTAGCGGCCGAGTTGTGTCTAGAAAAATGTTTTGAGTCATTTAGGAATTATATATCGTAGAGTTTAGGAATTCTTTTTACTTCCCAGTCTCCTCATCGCTCTGGTAAGGCATCCTGACGTAGAGTTTTGACTCTTCTCTTCTCAAATTTCACTAATTTTTTTTAGGATCACGCGGGTATCTTGGAATTGTTCCGATGGTTTTATGATGAGAACATTGTCTTGGTGCCTCCTGTCAGGGGTTTTGTGGAAGTGTCCCGGGGAGTTGAGCTCTGAGGTGTTGTCGTCATAATTTTATCGTTGCAGTTCTGGAATACCTGAGTCTAGTACGGCGACATCGAAAATCTCTTTTATGCAGTTCCTTGGTGAGATAACCTCGACGCCACCCAGTACTGGGGCGGGAGTTCGGGAGTATCTCCATAACTTGTATAACGGGTGCTTTGCGAAGGTCGAGGTAGATGGTTTCCAAAGTTTTTCTCGGTTATGTGTTGAAGGATGGATACAGATGGATGTAGGATTTGCTATATTTGGGCGAGATATTATGCTTCCCCTGTATCCCCAACACCTGATTGCATAACCGGAAAGGTTCGGGAGTTTCATAGGTGGGAATTCTTGTAGCTCTAGTTCTTCTTCCACGGATATTTGGTTTGAGATTGGGATTTCTTACCGATTATTCGTTCTTGATCCGTACCTTGTTGATTTATTTCTCTACCTTAATTCTAAGTGGCTTCTCAATTTATGGATATGTGACCATTTCAAGAGGAATGCATTCGTTCATTTTGTTCAGATGTGAAGACTATATGTTGCAATTTTCATTCCGTTGGATTCAGCTTCAATATTTTTCTATCAATGTGCTAATGGATGTCAACCTCTTCAGGATGGCTCCTCTAACGCGCACGACTCCGAATCCTAATCCGCCACCACCTCCACCTCCTCCGGAGGCATGGCAAGCTGTGATGGCCGCAACCAATGCAAACACATAGTTGATCATGCAAATTCTTCAAGAGCACAATCAAGGCAACCAAGGGAACCAAGGCAACAATCAGAATCACTTTGCTTCACTCAACCAGTTCCTTGCTAACGGGCCAAAGACTTTCAGCAATTTTGTTGAGGCAACCGATGCTGACGATTGGCTTGTGGATCTGTGCAGGAATTTCGAGTGCAGTAACGTCAGGCCTGAGGACTTTGTCAAGTTCGCTTCCTTCCAACTCAAAGATCAAGCTGCAGAATGGTTCCAGCAGTACAAGGACTCCAGAGGTGGACGTGTTATCACTTGGGATGAATTCCGTTAAGATTTTAGAGCTCATCATATCCCTCAGAGCGTGGTTGAAAGCAAGCGTGAGGAATTCCGCAACCTGAAGCAAGGTTCTTTGTCTGTCTATGACTACAACAAGTTGTTTCAGAAGCTCGCCCGCTTTGCTAAGCAGGACGTCCCTGATGAGAAGATCATGATATACCAGTTCAGGGGTGGTCTCAGAGAAGAAATTCAGCTAGCTCTTGTTCTCTTCGAGCCCTTGAGATACGATGAGTTCTACAACATGGCACTGAAGCAAGAGGCTGCTCCTCTAAGGTGTGATGCTTCCAAGAAGCGAGTCAGAGATGGTACTCCTTCTTCCTCTAGTCAAGTGGCCAAGCAGCAAAAGTATTGGCTTCCTCCTCCTATGTTCCGTCAGCCGTATCAGCAGAAGAGCAAAGGTGGCAGTGGATCTGCCCACCCACCCAACCCTGGCTTTCAGAACAAGACTTCGTCTCAAGCTCCAAGATCGAGTGCTCCATATCACCGTCCGCTTTCAGAGGTCACGTGCAACAAGTGCCAACAGATGGGTCACTATGCCAACAAGTGTTTCAACCAGAGGCGTCTTCCCCCTCCTCCTCCTGTCAGATCGGCAAGTACAGCTGTGGTCAAGCATAACCCCAAGCACGCCAAGGTCAAATTGTTGAATGCAGCTCAGGCAGAGGACTCACCAGATGTGATTATGGGTAACCTTCCTATTAACGATGTTCCTGCAAAAGTTCTTTTTGACACTGGTGCATCGCTTTCTTTTATTTCAACTCCATTTTTGGCCAAGCATGATTTTGTGACCTAAAGGATTCCTGTTCCGTTGAAGATTGTGTCTCTGGGCAAGCAAATGACTTCTAACAATTGCGTCCCGGATGTCTCTATCACGTTGGGAGATTACAAGTTTCTCTCTTCTCCGATGGTTCTTGGCAACTCGGATATTGATCTTATTCTCGGAATGGATTGGCTTACTAAGCACAAGGCACATCTCGATTGTGCAGCCAGGCAGATTCAATTGACTCATTCGTCTGAAGATGTAATTGTCTTTGCCGCTCGTGATGATACCATCCGTCTGTTTTCCCTCAATGAGAAGGGTGAACTCGATGCCATCTCTCAAATTCCAGTCGTTTGTGAATATCAAGACGTCTTCATAGAAGAGCTTCCAGGAATGCCTTCGCACCGGCCAGTTGAATTCGTTATTGATCTTGAGGCTGGCACGGAACCTGTGTGCAAGCGTCCTTACAAGCTCGGACCTGAAGAGTTGAAGGAGCTGAAGAAGCAACTCGATATTCAAGAGAAAATGGGTCTCATCCGGCCTAGTTCTTCTCCGTGGGGTTGTGGTGTTCTTTTTGTGAAGAAGAAGGATGGAACAGACCGACTTTGTGTTGATTATCGTCCATTGAACAAGAAGACCATCAAGAATAAATACCCACTTCCCAACATCAACGAGCTGTGCGAACAACTCAGAGGTGCCCAAGTATTCTCCAAGCTTGATCTCCGTATGGGTTATCATCAGATTCGAATCTGTGAACAAGATATTCCCAAGACGGCTTTCAGGACAAGCTATGGTTCATATGAATACACTGTCATGTCTTTTGGCCTCATCAACGCTCCTCCGACGTTCTCTCGCATGATGAACTTCATCTTCAAAGCCTACACCAATGACTTTGTTTTGGTCTATCTCGACGACATTCTGGTTTTCTCGAAGAACAAGGAAGATCATGCCAAGCACTTGCGTTTGGTACTCGATAAGCTCAGAGAACATCAGTTCTACGCCAAGTTCTCCAAGTGTGAATTTTGGCTCGATGAGGTTCTTTATCTTGGTCATATCATCTCTGCCAAGGGCATTGCCGTGAATCCTGAGAAGGTGTCTGCAATTGTTAATTGGGAACCTCATCAGAACATGAAGCAACTCCGTAGCTTCCTCGGTCTCGCAAGCTATTGCCGAAGATTCTTTGAAAACTTTTCTAAGATCACGAAGCCTCTCTCAAATCTTCTTCAGAAGCACGTCAAGTACGTTTGGTCTCCGGAGTGTGACATTGCTTTCAACACTTTGAAAGAGAAATTTATCACTGCTCCAGTTCTGACTCCGCCTGATGAATCCAAGCCGTACGAGGTCTTTTGTGATGCCTCTCTCCAAGGTCTTGGCGCAGTATTGATGCACGAGAAGAAAGTTGTTGCTTATACCTCTTGCCAGTTGAAGCCTAATGAGAAGAACTACCCCACTCATGATCTCGAGTTGGCGGCAGTTGTGCATGCTCTTTTGCCTTGGAGACATCACTTATTGGGAAGAAAAGTGGACATTTTCACTGATCACAAGAGTCTCAAGTACATCTTCACTCAGCCTAATCTCAACCTCAGGCAAACTCGATGGGTCGAAATGATTCAAGAGTATAATCCGAGTAACAAGTATACTCCAGGCAAGGCTAATGTGATTGCTGACGCATTGTGCAGAAAGGCTTACTGCAATAGTCTGATTCTCAAGCCTTATCAACCCGAGCTTTGTGAAGCTTTCCGCAAACTTAATCTGCAAGTTGTTCCCCAAGGTTTCCTCGCCAACCTTCAAGTCTCTCCTACCTTGGAAGACCAGATTCGCCAAGCCCAGCTTCTTGATGCTATGGTGAAAAAGGTGAAGATTGGGATTGCCAAGAGTCAACCCAAGTACAAGTGCTACCGCCTAGATGACAAGGACACTCTCTTCTTCGAGGATCGTATTGTTGTACCCAAAGGTGACCTCCGTAAAGTGATCATGAATGAGGCTCACAATTCTCTCCTCTCCATCCACCCTAGGAGCACGAACATGTATCAGGACCTTAAGCAGGCTTATTGGTGGACTCGAATGAAGCGCGAGATTGCTCAATTCGTGAATGAATGTGATGTCTGCAGAAGAGTGAAGGCAGAACACCAAAGGCCAGCTGGTCTCCTCCAACCTCTTGCCATTCCAGAATGGAAGTTTGACCACATTGAAATGGACTTTGTGACTGGGTTTCCAAACTCCAAGCGTGGCAATGATACTATATTCGTTGTCATCGACAAACTCACCAAAGTGGCTCACTTTCTGCCTATCAAAGAGTCAAGCACTGCAGCTCAATTGGCGGAACTCTATACCTCTCATATTGTTTCTCTGCACGGTATTCCTCAAGTGATCTCTTCAGACCGTGGCAGCATCTTTACCTCAAAGTTTTGGGATTCTTTTCAGAAGGCCATGGGCACCAACATCCGCTTTAGCACAGCTTTCCATCCTCAAACTAGCGGTCAAGTCGAGCGTGTCAACCAGATTCTTGAAGATATGCTCAGGGCTTGTGTGATCTCCTTCGGCATGAAGTGGGAGGATTGTCTTCCTTATGCTGAATTCTCATACAACAACAGTTTTCAAGCAAGTTCGGGCAAGGCCCCATTTGAAATTCTGTATGGTAGGAAGTGCCGTACCCCTCTCAACTTGTCAGAAACCGGTGAACGTCAGCTTTTGGGTATTGACTTAATCACAGAGGCAGAGGAAATGTGCAAAGTCATTCGTGATAACCTCAAAGCAGCCCAATCCCGCCAGAAGAGCTACTATGATAGTAAGCACCGTGATTTGGCTTTCGAGATCGGAGATCATGTTTACCTCCGCGTCTCTCCTATGAAAGGTACTCGTCGCTTCGGTATCAAAGGGAAGCTTGCCCCCAGATACGTGGGACCTTTCAAGATTGTCAGCAAGAGAGGCGACCTCGCCTATCAACTCGAGCTTCCTTCAAACTTTGCAAATGTTCATGACGTGTTCCATGTTTCTCAGCCCCGAAAGTGCTTCAAGACTCCTGACCGCACCGTCAACTTCGAGGACATTGAGCTCCAAGAAGATCTCTCCTATCGTGAGAACCCCGTTGCTATTCTCAAAGAGACTGAACGCAAGACTCGCAAAGTCAAATGGTCACACCATTCCGACCATGAAGCTACCTGGGAACGCGAGGATCACCTCCGTTCTGAGTACCCGGCGTTCTTTCAGTCCTAGATCTCGGGACGAGATCCTTTCGTAGTGGTGGAGTGTTGTAACACCCCGGATGTAACTTTCCCAATTTGTACGCCAACTCTTGCCGTTTTCCGGCGTTAAGTTATTTTATTTTCTCAGGTTCGGGTTTTTGTCTCCGTGTGTTGTTATCGTTTTCATGCATCTCATATCATGTCATCATGTGCATTGCATTTGCATACGTGTTCTTCTCATGCATTCGAGCATTTTCCCGATTGTCCGTTTTGCATTCCGGCCCTTCGTTCTCCTCCGGTGGCTATTTCTACCTTTCGTTCGTGTGTGGGGATTAAACATTTCCGGATTGGACCGAGACTTGCCAAGCGGCCTTGGTTTACTACCGGTAGACCGCCTGTCAAGTTTCGTATCATTTGGACTTCGTTTGATACTCCGACGGTTAACCGAGGGACCGAAAAGGCCTCGTGTGTGTTGCAGCCCAACACCCCTCCAATTTGTCCCAAAACCCACCTAAGCCTTCTCCATCATCTAGTTCTTTCGATCACGATCGCGTGGCCGAAAACTGCACCTCATTTGGACTCTCCTAGCTCCCTCTATGCCGATATAAAGAACCCCCCATTTCAATTGACGAACGAAACCCTAGATCCACCCACCTCTCGCACCGACGGACATTTCTCTGTCCGGCCGGACACGTCCGGATCAGCCGCCGCCGCCACGTGGCGCTCCGCCATTCGCCCGCCGCGCCGCCCCACTTCACCGGCCCGCTCGACCCGGGGAGGGCCCCCGAGGCTCGCGCCTCGCCGCCGCCGCCCCCGTCTCGCCCCGCCGCCTCTTTCCCACGCCTGGTGCCCGGCGCCGCCACTTGCCATCGCCGGCCTCGCCGCTCCGGCGAGGCACCGCCACCACCGCGCCACCGCTCCGCCCCGCCTCCCAGTGCACGCTGCCCCGCCGCCGTCCGGCGACCTCCTCCGACCACCGCCTCGCCTCCTCGAGCCGGCAAGCTCCTCAAGTCCGACAAGAACTTCGGCGAGTACGGCGTCGAACCTCGATCCGCGTGCCCCCGATCCAGATATGAAAATATTAGGGTTGTCCCCGTTTTTTCCCTAAGTCCCTAATTTTTTGCTCATGTTCATAGCCTCGTAACTTTGCATCCGTAGCCCCGATTCATGCATATAGCATATCAAAATGTTCATCTCAGAGAGTACATCATTTCATTCCATTGCATCATTTTCATTTGAGTTCATCTTGATGCCCGAAATGCTGTTAGAAGAGGGCTACTTGAGATATTTGTCAGATCTGCTACTCCATTTAGGATTTTGTCATTTTTGCCATGATTATTGTGTGCATGATATGCCCTGATGCTCTACATATGTTTTGTTAAGGGTTTTGCCATATTTCTAGAGGTGCAACCCATGTATTTTTGTGATGTGTGTGGTTACTAGCACAAGCTTGCCAAGTGAGGCACTTGGTAATTCTGATTTCAGGGACTTAGCATTTCCACTAAGTACTTGAGCTGTTTATCTCATGATGCCTTATGTTCAGGTTGTTTCCTAGTGATCCGTGCCTCTTTTGAGGATGACAGTAAGGATGTTTTGTTAATCTTGTAGTGCTCTATCCATCCATGTCTTTGTTTGCAATTATGGAGCACCCTAGCTTGAGTCAATCGAGCTCTACTCTGTGTTACTTTGTGAATCTGGGAAGATTGTCAACTTGTTTGCAATTTTGCCGATGAAGTTGTAGTTGATCCGTGCATGCTATGCTATTGATCTTGGCATGTCTAGCTTGCATTTTGTGTATTCTTGATGGATGTATGCTTATCTTATCATGACTTGCACCGTAGTGAGTGCATCGAGCTTGTAAACATGCCTACTTGATATATGTTTCAGCATGCTCCAGTTTTCACAAAGTCTGAAAACTGATTATGTTTTTGCTATGTTCACATGCTTGCAAATGTATTTTCTTATCCCTTTTGGCTCAAGGTCACTAAGGGACTTTTGTTAATCTCTTTGCGTAGCTCCATGGCATGCTTTACTTTGCCATGTTCAGGTCCTGTAGCATGTAGTTTTGTTGCTCCGAAGAGTGCTATATGATCTGAAATTCCAGACAAGTGTTAATTTCACTAAGTCTGAGATCTGTTTGCCATATGCATTTCTGCCATGCTTGTTTGAGCCTGTTAATGGATGAATTGGCCGTAGCTCAGTGCTAGACTTTTGTTAAGCATCTTGAATGGATCCCTGCCATGTATTTTTTTGTCATGTTTGAGTGCCGTAGCTCGTTCATCACGTTGCATTTAGATGGCTGCTTGCTATAAATCGCAGACCGGTGTCATATTTAAATCGCTTGCCATTTCCAAACCGTAACTCCGATTCCGACGTTCTTTATATCATTTTCAAGAGATTTCATCTCATCTTTCCAGCGGCACGCTTGGATTTCCAAGTTTAAGCCAGGTTCATGCATTCATTGTCACATCTTGCATATGCATCGCGCATCGCATCCCGCATAGCATATCATCTTTGCATCAACTTGCATGTGGTTGATTGTGTCCTTGTTGCTTGTTTGTCTTGTTTGGGTAGAGCCGGGAGACGAGTTCGCTAACGAGGAGCCCGTTGAGTTTGCTTTCAAGGATCTAGTCAACTCTGACAACTGTGCAGGCAAGATGATCATACCCTCGAAATCACTACTATCTTTGTTATGCTAGTGTGCTCGCTCTTTTGCTGTGCCAATGCTACGATGCCTACCACTTGCTTTCAAGCCTCCCAAATTTCCATGTCAAACCTCTAACCCACCTTGTCCTAGCAAACCGTTGATTTGCTATATTACCGCTTTGCTCAGCCCCTCTTATAGCGTTGCTAGTTGCAGGTGAAGATTGGAGGCCGTTCCTTGTTGGAACATTTATTTACTTGTTGGGATATCATTACATTATCTTGTTATCTTAATGCACCTATATACTTGGTAAAGGGTGGAAGGCTCGGCCTCTCGCCTAGTGTTTTGTTCCACTCTTGCCGCCCTAGTTTCCGTCATATCGGTGTTATGTTCCCGGATTTTGCATTCCTTACACGGTTGGGTTATACTGGGAACCCCTTGACAGTCCGCCTTGAATAAAGCTCCTCCAGCAATGCCCAACCTTGGTTTTACCATTTGACACCTAGCCTTTTCCCTTGGGTTTCGCGGACTCAAGGGTCATCTTATTTTAAACCCCCCGGGCCAGTGCTCCTCTGAGTGTTGGTCCAACCTAGAGCACCGTGCGGGCCGTCCCTTGGCAACTTGGATTACGTTGGCTCCCGTACGCTTAGCTTATCCAGTGTGCCCTGAGAACGAGATATGTGCAGCTCCTATCAGGATTTGTCGGCACAGCGGGTGGTGTTGCTGGACTTGTTTTACCATTCTCAGAGTTGTCTTGAAGAACCGGGATGCCGAGTCTGATCAGAATGTCTTGGGAGGAGGTCTATTCCTTCATTGACCGTGAGAGCTTGTCATGGGCTAAGTTGGGACTCCCCTGCAGGGATTTGAACTTTCGAAAGCCGTGCCCGCGGTTATGGGCAGATTAGAATTTGTTAATGTCCGGTTGTAGATAACTTGAACCTTAACTTAATTAAAATGAATCAACTGAGTGTGTTACTGTGATGGCCTCTTCTCGGCGGAATCCGAGAAGTGGACACGATGTAGGAGTTATGCTTGTGCAGGTTGCTCTCTAGTTTCTCGCTCGCGCTTTGCCTCCTCTTCTCGCTCTCTTTTGCGAATAGGACAGCCACCATATTTGCTAGTCGCTTGCTGCAGCTCCACATATTTTACCTTGCCTTACCTATAAGCTTAAATAGTCTTGATCGCGAGGGTGCGAGATTGCTGAGTCCCTGTGGCTCACAGATTACTATTACACCAGATGCAGGGCCTGATTATTCCGCTCCAGGTGACGCGCTTGAGCTCAAGTGGGAGTTCGATGAAGACTCTCAACGATACTATGTTTCTTTTCCTGATGATCAGTAGTGGTGCCCAGTTGGGGGTGATCGGGACCGTGTCGCTTGTTGGGTTATCTTTTATTTTGGCGCCATAGTCGGGCCATGAGTGTTTGGCTGATGTAATGTTATTTATGTACTTGATTGGCGTGGCGAGTGTAAGCCAACTATGTTATCTCCCCTTTTATCATTTATATTACATGGGATGTTGTGAAGATTGCCTTACTTGCGACATATGCCTTCAATGCGATTATGCCTCTAAGTCGTGCCTCGACACGTGGGAGATATAGTCGCATCGAGGGTGTTACAAGTTGGTAATCAGAGCCTTCCCCGACCATAGGAGCCCCATTGCTTGATCGTTTTTAGCGGCCGAGTTGTGTCTAGAAAAATGTTTTGAGTCATTTAGGAATTATATATCGTAGAGTTTAGGAATTCTTTTTACTTCCCAGGCTCCTCATCGCTCTGGTAAGGCATCCTGACGTAGAGTTTTGACTTTTCTCTTCTCAAATTTCACTAAATTTTTTTGAGGATCACGCGGGTATCTTGGAATTGTTCCGATGGTTTTATGATGAGAACATTGTCTTGGTGCCTCCTGTCAGGGGTTTTGTGGAAGTGTCCCGGGGAGTTGAGCTCTGAGGTGTTGCCGTCATATTTTTATCGTTGCAGTTCTAGAATACCTGAGTCTAGTACGCCGACATCGAAAATCTCTTTTATGCAGTTCCTTGTGAGATAACCTCGATGCCACCCAGTACTGGGCCGGGAGTTCGGGAGTATTGCCATAACTTGTATAACGGGTGCTTTGCGAAGGTTGAGGTAGATGGTTTCCGAAGTTTTTCTCGGTTATGTGTTGAAGGATGGATACAGCTGGATGTAGGATTTGCTAGATTTGGGTGAGATATTATGCTTCCCATGTATCCCCAACACCTGATTGCATAACCGGAAAGGTTCGGGAGTTTCATAGGTGGGAATTCTTGTAGCTCTAGTTCTTCTTCCACGGATATTGGGTTTGAGATTGGGATTTCTTACCGATTATTCGTTCTTGATCCGTACCTTGTTGATTTATTTCTCTACCTTAATTCTAAGTGGCTTATCAATTTATGGATATGTGACCATTTCAAGAGGAATGCATTCGTTCATTTTGTTCGGATGTGAAGACTATATGTTGCAATTTTCATTCCGTTGGATTCAGCTTCAATATTTGTCTATCAATGTGCTAATGGATGTCAACCTCTTCAGGATGGCTCCTCCAATGCGCGCGACTCCGAATCCTTATCCGCCACCACCTCCACCTCCTCCGGAGGCATGGCAAGCTGTGATGGCCGCAACCAATGCAAACACACAGTTGATCATGCAAATTCTTCAAGAGCGCAATCAAGGCAACCAAGGGAACCAAGGCAACAATCAGAATCACTTTGCTTCACTCAACCAGTTCCTTGCTAACGGGCCAAAGACTTTCAGCAATTTTGTTGAGGCAACCGATGCTGACGATTGGCTTGTGGATCTATGCAAGCATTTCGAGTGCAGTAACGTCACGCCTGAGGACTTTGTCAATTTCGCTTCCTTCCAACTCAAAGATCAAGCTGCAGAATGGTTCCAGCAGTACAAGGACTCCAGAGGTGGACATGTTATCACTTGGGATGAACTCCGTCAAGATTTTAGAGCTCATCATATCCCTCAGAGCGTGGTTGAAAGCAAGCGTGAGGAATTCCGCAACCTGAAGCAAGGTTCTTTGTCTGTCTATGACTACAACAAGTTGTTTCAGAAGCTCGCCCACTTTGCTAAGCAGGACGTCCCTGATGAGAAGAGCATGATATACCAGTTCAGGGGTGGTCTCAGAGAAGAAATTCAGCTAGCTCTTGTTCTCTTCGAGCCCTTGAGATACGATGAGTTCTACAACATGGCACTGAAGCAAGAGGCTGCTCAACTGAGGTGTGATGCTTCCAAGAAGCGAGTCAGAGATGCTACTCCTTCCTCTACTCAAGTGGCCAAGCAGCAGAAGTATTGGCTTCCTCTCCTCTGTTCCGTCAGCCATATCAGCAGAAGAGCAAAGGTGGCAGTGGATCTTCCCACCCACCCAACCCTTGCTTTCAGAACAAGACTCCGTCTCAAGCTCCAAGATCGAGTGCTCCATATCACCGTCCGCTTTCAGAGGTCACGTGCAACAAGTGCCAATAGAAGGGTCAGTATGCCAACAAGTGTTTCAACCAGAGGCGTCTTCCTCCTCCTCCTCCTCCTGTCAGATCGGCAAGTACAGCTGTGGTCAAGCATAACCCCAAGCACGCCAAGGTCAATTTGTTGAATGCAGCTCAGGCAGAGGACTCGCCAGATGTGATTATGGGTAACCTTCCTGTTCATGATGTTCCTGCAAAAGTTCTTTTTGACACTGGTGCATCGCTTTCTTTTATTTCAACTCCATTTGTGGCCAAGCATGATTTTGTGACCGAAAGGATTCCTGTTCCGTTGAAGATTGTGTCTCCGGGCAAGCAAATGACTTCTAACAATTACGTCCCGGATGTCTCTATCACTTTGGGCGATTACAAGTTTCTATCTTCTCCGATGGTTCTTGGCAACTCGGATATTGATCTTATTCTCGGAATGGATTGGCTTACTAAGCACAAGGCACATCTTGATTGTGCAGCCAGGCAGATTCAATTGACTCATTCGTCTGAAGATGTAATTGTCTTTGCCGCTCGTGATGATACCATCCATCTGTTTTCCCTCAATGAGAAGGTTGAACTCGATGCCATCTCTCAAATTCCAGTCGTTTGTGAATATCAAGACGTCTTTCTAGAAGAGCTTCCAGGAATGCCGCCGCACCGGCTAGTTGAATTCGTTATTGATCTTGAGCCTGGCACGGAACCTGTGTGCAAGCGTCCTTACAAGCTCGGACCTGAAGAGTTGAAGGAGCTGAAGAAGCAACTCGATATTCAAGAGAAAATGGGTCTCATCCGGCCTAGTTCTTCTCCGTGGGGTTGTGGTGTTCTTTTTGTGAAGAAGAAGGATGGAACGGACCGACTTTGTGTTGATTACCGTCCATTGAACAAGAAGACCATCAAGAATAAATACCCACTTCCCAACATCAACGAGCTGTTCGAACAACTCAGAGGTGCCCAAGTATTCTCCAAGCTTGATCTCCGTATGGGTTATCATCAGATTCGAATCTGTGAACAAGATATTTCCAAGATGGCTTTTAGGACAAGCTATGGTTCATATGAATACACTGTCATGTCTTTTGGCCTCGTCAACGCTCCTCCGACGTTCTCTCGCATGATGAAATTCATCTTCAAAGCCTACACCAATGACTTCGTTTTGGTCTATCTCGACGACATTCTGGTTTTCTTGAAGAACAAGGAAGATCATGCCAAGCACTTGCGTTTGGTACTCGATAAGCTCAGAGAACATCAGTTCTATGCCAAGTTCTCCAAGTGTGAATTTTGGCTCGATGAGGTTCTTTATCTTGGTCATATCATCTCTGCCAAGGGCATTGCCGTGAATCCTGAGAAGGTGTTTGCAATTGTTAATTGGGAACCTCATCAGAACGTGAAGCAACTCTGTAGCTTCCTCGGTCTTGCAAGCTATTGCCGAAGATTCTTTGAAAACTTTTCTAAGATCGCGAAGCCTCTCTCAAATCTTCTTCAGAAGAACATCAAGTACGTTTGGTCTCCAGAGTGTGACATTGCTTTCAACGCTTTGAAAGAGAAATTGATCACTGCTCTAGTTCTGACTCCGCCTGATGAATCCAAGCCGTACGAGGTCTTTTGTGATGCCTCTCTCCAAGGTCTTGGCGCAGTATTGATGCAAGAGAAGAAAGTTGTTGCTTATACCTCTCGCAAGTTGAAGCCTAATGAGAAGAACTACCCCACTCATGATCTCGAGTTGGCGGCAGTTGTGCATGCTCTTTTGACTTGGAGACATCACTTATTGGGAAGAAAAGTGGACATTTTCACTGATCACAAGAGTCTCAAGTACATCTTCACATAGCCTAATCTCAACCTCAGGCAAACTCGATGGGTCGAAATGATTCAAGAGTATAATCCGAGTATCGAGTATACTCCAGGCAAGGCTAATGTGATTGCTAACGCATTGAGCAGAAAGGCTTACTGCAACAGTCTGATTCTCAAGCCTTATCAACCCGAGCTTTGTGAAGCTTTCCGCAAACTTAATCTGCAAGTTGTTCCCCAAGGTTTCCTCGCCAACCTTCAAGTCTCTCCGACCTTGGAAGACCAGATTCGCCAAGCCCAGCTTCTTGATGCTATGGTGAAAAAGGTGAAGATTGGGATTGCCAAGAGTCAACCCAAGTACAAGTGCTACCGCCTAGATGACAAGGACACTCTCTTCTTCGAGGATCGTATTGTTGTACCCAAAGGTGACCTCTGTAAAGTGATCGTGAATGAGGCTCACAATTCTCTCCTCTCCATCCACCCTGGGAGCACGAAGATGTATCACGACCTTAAGCAGGCTTATTGGTGGACTCGAATGAAGCGCGAGATTGCTCAATTCGTGAATGAATGTGATGTCTGCAGAAGAGTGAAGGCAGAACACCAAAGGCCAGCTGGTCTCCTCCAACCTCTTGCCATTCCAGAATGGAAGTTTGACCACATTGAAATGGACTTCGTGTCTGGGTTTGCAAACTCCAAGCGTGGCAATGATACTATATTCGTTGTCATTGACAAACTCACCAAAGTGGCTCACTTTCTGCCTATCAAAGAGTTAATCACTGCAGCTCAATTGGCGGAACTCTATAACTCTCATATTGTTTCTCTGCACGGTATTCCTCAAGTGATCTCTTCAGACCGTGGCAGCATCTTTACCTCAAAGTTTTGGGATTCTTTTCAGAAGGCCATGGGCACCAACATCCGCTTCAGCACAGCTTTCCATCCTCAAACTAGCGGTCAAGTCGAGCGTGTCAACCAGATTCTTGAAGATATGCTCACGGCTTGTGTGATCTCCTTCGGCATGAAGTGGGAGTATTGTCTTCCTTATGCTGAATTCTCCTACAACAACAGTTTTCAAGCAAGTTCGGGCAAGGCCCCATTTGAAATTCTGTATGGTAGGAAGTGTCGTACCCCTCTGAACTGTTTAGAAACCGGTGAACGTCAGCTTTTGGGTATTGACTTAATCACAGAGGCAGAGGAAATGTGCAAAGTCATTCGTGATAACCTCAAAGCAGCCCAATCCCGCCAGAAAAGCTACTATGATAGTAAGCACCGTGATTTGGCTTTCGAGATCGGAGGTCATGTTTACCTCTGCGTCTCTCCTATGAAAGGTACTCGTCGCTTCGGTATCAAAGGGAAGCTTGCCCCCAAATACGTGGGACCTTTCAAGATTGTCAGCAAGAGAGGCGACCTCGCCTATCAACTCGAGCTTCCTTCAAACTTTGCAAATGTTCATGACATGTTCCATGTCTCTCAGCTCCGAAAGTGCTTCAAGACTCCTGACCGCACCGTCAACTTCGAGGACATTGTGCTCCAAGAAGATCTCTCCTATCGTGAGCACCCTGTTGCTATTCTCAAAGAGACTGAACGCAAGACTCGCAACAAGTCAATAAAATTTCTCAAAGTCAAGTGGTCACACCATTCCGACTGTGAAGCTGCCTGGGAACGCGAGGATCACCTCCGTTCTGAGTACCCGGCGTTCTTTCAGTCCTAGATCTCGGGACGAGATCCTTTCATAGTGGTGGAGTGTTGTAACACCCCGGATGTAACTTTCCCAATTTGTACGCCAACTCTTGCCGTTTTCCGGCGTTAAGTTATTTTATTTTCTCGGGTTCGGGTTTTTGTCTCCATGTGTTGTTATCGTTGTCATGCATCTCATATCATGCCATCATGTGCATTGCATTTGCATACGTGTTCTTCTCATGCATTCGAGCATTTTCCCCATTGTCCATTTTGCATTCCGGCCCTTCGTTCTCCTCCGGTGGCTATTTCTACCTTTCTTTCGTGTGTGGGGATTAAACATTTCCGGATTGGACCGAGACTTGCCAAGCGGCCTTGGTTTACTACCGGTAGACCGCCTGTCAAGTTTCGTATCATTTGGACTTCATTTGATACTCCAACGGTTAACCGAGGGACCGAAAAGGCCTCGTGTGTGTTGCATCCCAACACCCCAACAATTTGTCCCAAAACCCACCTAAGCCTTCTCCATCATCTAAATCGTTCGATCACGATCGTGTGGCCGAAAACCGCACCTCATTTGGACTCTCCTAGCTCCCTCTATGCCGATATAAAACCCCCCCATTTCAATTCACGAACGAAACCCTAGATCCACCCACCTCTCGCACCGATGGAAATTTCTCTGTCCGGCCGGACACGTCCGGATCCGCCGCCGCCGCCACGTGGCGGTCCGCCATTCGCCTGCCGCGCCGCCCCACTTCACCGGCCCGCTCGGCCCGGGGAGGGCCCCCGAGGCTCGCGCCTCGCCGCCGCCGCCCCCGGCTCGCCCCGCCGCCTCTTCCCCACGCCCGATGCC
>NC_041390.1:323867563-324128416 GCF_002162155.2 Triticum dicoccoides
CCGGTGCGCGCCGCCGCGCCGCCGTCTGGCGACCTCCTCCAACCACCGCCTCGCCTCCTCGCGCCGGCAACCTCCTCAAGTCCGGCAAGAACTTCGGCGAGGACGGCGTCGAACCTCGATCCGCGTGCCCCCGATTCAGATCTGAAAATATTACGGTTGTCCCCGTTTTTTTCCCTAAGTCCCTAATTTTTTGCTCATGTTCATAGCCTCGTAACTTTGCATCCGTTGCTCCGATTCATGCATATAGCATATCGAAATGTTCATCTCAGAGAGTACATCATTTCATTCCATTGCATCATTTTCATTTGAGTTCATGTTGAGATCTGTTTGCCATATGCATTTTTGCCATGCTTGTTTGAGCCTGTTAATGGATGAATTGGCCGTAGCTCAGTGCTAGACTTTTGTTAAGCATCTTGAATGGATCCCTGCCATGTATTTTTTTGTCATGTTTGAGTGTTGTAGCTCGTTCATCTCGTTGCATTTAGATGGCTACTTGCTGTAAATCTCAGACCGGTGTCATATTTAAATCACTTGCCATTTCCAAACCTTAACTCCCATTCTGGCGTTCTTTATATCATTTTCAAGTGATTTCATCTCATATTTCCAGTGGCACGCTTGGATTTCCAAGTTGAGGTCAGGTTCATGCATTCCTTGTCACATCTTGCATATGCATCGCGCATCGCATCCCGCATAGCATATCATCTTTGCATCAACTTGCATGTGGTTGATTGTGTCCTTGTTGCTTGTTTGTCTTGTTTGGGTAGAGCCGGGAGACGAGTTCGCTAACGAGGAGCCCGTTGAGTTTGCTTTCAAGGATCCAGTCAACTCTGACAACTGTGCAGGCAAGATGATCACACCCTTCAAATCACTACTATCTTTGCTATGCTAGTGTGCTCGCTCTTTTGCTATGCCAATGCTACGATGCCTACCACTTGCTTTCAAGCCTCCCAAATTGCCATGTCAAACCTCTAACCCACCTTGTCCTAGCAAACTGTTGATTGGCTATGTTACCTCTTTGCTCAGCGCCTCTTATAGCGTTGCTAGTTGCAGGTGAAGATTGGAGGCCGTTCCTTGTTGGAACATTTATTTACTTGTTGGGATATCATTACATTATCTTGTTATCTTAATGCACCTATATACTTGTTAAAGGGTGGAAGGCTCGGCCTCTCGCCTAGTGTTTTGTTCCACTCTTGCCACCCTAGTTTCCGTCATATCGGTGTTATGTTCTCGGATTTTGCGTTCCTTACGCGGTTGGGTTATAATGGGAACCCCTTGACAGTCCACCTTGAATAAAGCTCCTCCAGCAATGCCCAACCATGGTTTTACCATTTGCCACCTAGCCTTTTCCCTTGGGTTTCGCGGACTCAAGGGTCATCTTATTTTAAACCCCCTGGGCCAGTGCTCCTCTAAGTGTTGGTCCAACCTAGAGCACCGTGCGGGGCCGTCCCTTGGCAACTTGGGTTACGTTGGCTCCCGTACACTTAGGTTATCCGGTGTGCCCTGAGAACGAGATATGTGCAGCTCCTATCGGGATTTGTCGGCACAGCGGGTGGTGTTGCTGGACTTGTTTTACCATTGTCGAAGTTGTCTTGAAGAACCGGGATGCCGAGTATGATCGGAATGTCTTGGGAGGAGGTCTATTCCTTCGTTGACCGTGAGAGCTTGTCATGGGCTAAGATGGGACTCCCCTGCAGGGATTTGAACTTTCGAAAGCCGTGCTCGCGGTTATGGGAAGATGGGAATTTGTTAATGTCCGGTTGTAGATAACTTGAACCTTAACTTAATTAAAATGAATCAACTGAGTGTGTTACCGTGATGGACTCTTCTCGGCGGAATCCGGGAAGTGGACACGGTGTTGGAGTTATGTTTGCGCAGGTTGCTCTCTAGTTTCTCGCTCGCGCTTTGCCTCCTCTTCTCGCTCTCTTTTGCGAATAGGATAGCCACCATATTTGCTAGTCGCTTGCTGCAGCTCCACATATTTTACCTTGCCTTACCTATAAGCTTAAATAGTCTTGATCGCGACGGTCCGAGATTGCTGAGTCCCTGTGGCTCACAGATTACTATTACACCAGATGCAGGGCCTGATGATTCCGCTCCAGGTGACGCGCTTGAGCTCAAGTGGGAGTTCGACGAAGACTCTCAACGATACTATGTTTCTTTTCCTGATGATCAGTAGTGGTGCCCAGTTGGGGGTGATCGGGACCGTGTCGCTTGTTGGGTTATCTTTTATTTTAGCGTCGTAGTCGGGCCATGAGTGTTTGGATGATGTAATGTTATTTATGTACTTGATTGACGTGGCGAGTGTAAGCCAACTATGTTATCTCCCCTTTTATCATTTACATTACATGGGATGTTGTGAAGATTGCCTTACTTGCGACATATGCCTTCAATGCGATTATGCCTCTAAGTCGTGCCTCGACACGTGGGAGATATAGTCGCATCGAGGGTGTTACATTTAACTTCATTGCTTAATTGACTATGGCCTATCTAATGTAGTCTACCTTCCGCTGCATATCAATAGGTTCATTTCTACTATTTATCTTCAAAGACGTCGTGTTTTGAAGACCTTCGTAAAAATCGCCTATTCACCCCCCTCTAGTCGATAACTAGCACTTTTAATTGGTATCAGAGCAAGGTGCTCCCTTGTTCTGGGTGATCCAGTTTAGCCACCTGCAGTTTTAGCTATGTTGACTACAGGGATAATCAAGGTCTCCGCTGCGTGCCATATCTTCGATGGCACTGATTACCCCTACTAGAAGAAAGAGATGCGCATGCATCTAGAAGCCATTAACGTCGACCTCTGGTATGTCGTCAACAATGGCGTTCCCAATGTCGGTGAAGGTGTCACCGCTGCTGATGTCAAGAGGTTCATTCAACTGGATTCGGCTACCAAGAACATCATTTGTTTTCATCTGAACAAAGGACAGCACGGTCGTGTTAGTGCACTGGAAACTATGAAGCTAGTCTGGGATTGGGTCTCCAAGGTCAACGAAGGCATTCAACTCAGAGAGACTCAAGGATTGATGTTCTCCGCAACCTCTTCAACCACTTCAAGAGAAACGACAATGAGAATATCCAGCTCACGTTTGATCACCTCACTCATATCACAAATGAGCTTCACGCGCTTGGCGCCACTGAGATCAACAAGCACAAAATCGTCAAGAAGCTTATGAGATCACTTGACAGCTCATTTGACACCCTGGCCCTGATGATTCAAGAATATCCTGACTTCAAGACTCTCGATCCGTCTGACATACTTGAGGGGCTCAATACACATGAGTTACAGCTATCTGAGAAGAGAGACATCTATGGCCCCAACTATGGCCAAACCCGGGCTTTGAAGGCCAAGGTTGTGTCCTCATCTAAAGAAGAATCTGACTACAATTCTGGGGATCCTGAAAACATTGAAGGGAGCTAGCTATACTCATGAAGAAGTTCCAGAAGTTCTCCAAGAAGAAAGGCTTCAAAAAGTCTTCAAGATCCAGCTCAAGTAATGATGAAGCTTCCACTCATGAGTATAAGAATAGAACATGCCACAAATACAAGAAACCTGGTCACTACATCTTTGAGTGGTCTCAATGGGACAATGAGACCAAGAAGAAGAAGATCAAAGAATATGATTCTGATGACAAGAAGAAGAAGAAATCCTCAAAGTCTTCTTCAAAGTCTCCATCAAAGCATTCATCGCACAAGAAGAGATCATCAAGCACAGCTCATGCGTTTGTTGGCAAGGAAATGGATTCAGAGGAGGAGTCCGCTTCTGAGGAGGCGTAGGTGGAGTCGGAGGATATGTCGCCAAGTCCATCTTCAACACTGAAGACAATGACATTGTCACCAACGCTGATGCTGATGATGAGGATGACTCAGCTCCTACCAACTACTTCATGGCACGTGCTGTCAATGTAAACTCATGCGATGACTCTTAATATGAATCAAAACCTAGCTACAAAACACTTGCTAAAATTGCAACAGAACAACAAAATACTATGGAACACATTCAAAAGTTGCTAGAAAAAAGCGATGACCTGTTGGACGTGGAAATGACTCGAACTCAGTCTTTAATTGGAGACATTTAAAATCTTCATGTTATGTACGAAGAACTTGAAAGTAGTCATGAAACACTCTTAGCTACTCATGAGAAGCTTTCCTATGGTTATCTTCAAAGGAAGCAAGAACTTGAGAACCTAAGAGCATCTCATGGAGATCTTCAAAAATAGAATGATTCACTTCTCGCTCAACAGATCAGTACCGCTCAAGAAGACTTTGAGCCACCATGTTTGAAATGTCTTTATCATGATAATGCTGTCTGTGTTGCTGAATGTTCTACTAATACTGTTGCTATGTCTTCAACTGCTGATGTGGAAACTAACCCCTCTTCTGAGGTTACCAGTACTATTGCTAATGAGAATGCTAGGTTGAAGACATTGCTTGAAACAGGTATGTACAAAAGCCTCAAAGGGCATCAGACTCTTTGTGATGTCCTCAAGAAATTGATTCTGAACCAAAACCCTAGGAAAGAGGGTGTTGGGTTCGAGAGGAATATGAATGTTGATGGCTCATACTGGAAGCCTGAGTAGTACCTCACAACCACATGTGTTGCTGCAAATGGACCTCCAGTAGATCCATCTACCTTATCTGGCTTCACTTGTGCTAACCCGATAATCATTGATGAATCCTTTGATGCAAACTATAAACTGTTTAAGAACCGTAATGGTCAAGTGTTTGCCAGGTATATTGGTACCTCTGAAGAAGACAAACCCTATACCAAAGGATTCATCAATGATTATTGGGTTAGCACAAGTACTGCAGGAATGGGCCACCTCTGAAGAACATCTGGGTGCCCAAAAGTTGTCTTGAGAAGCTTCTTGTGAATGTCATCATGACCCCACCTGGGAAGAAGACAAACCCTAGGCCAAAGGATTCATATGGTCGAAAGGCTTCATATAGAAAGTGGACTCATCAGAGTCACCCTAACGCCAATGTTTTGCAGGGAAACCATACTCGGACGTATGAATATGAGTGTGTTTCATCAAACCGCTATGTTCATAAGACCAAGAACTATTCTGATTATTCTTATGAGTATTATTCACCTCCTGCAAGGCTATTTGCTAGGGCTCCAAAGCCTAAATTCTCAGATGATGCACTTAGACTCATTGTTTCTAAGCCAACCCTTAAGATGTGGGTGGTTAAGAAAAATTATCTCTCTTTTGCAGGAAATGGTCTCCAGCCAAAAATCAAAAGCATCTGATGTTTATCTTGGGGACCTAAAACATCTTGTGGGATGCAAGATAAAATGTCCGAATGGCCTTACTATATATTTCATCCCGGGATTTCTTGATAAACATCCTATCTACCCTAACCAGGATCTGAACTTTCATAATATGATTGTACGTCAAATGTTTATGCTTCACACTTCTCTTGGTGAAGTCTATCCCCCAACTGCACTATAGGGTATGACACTGAAAGCTTCAAAGTTGATCATGGACAGTGGATGCACTAACCACATGAGTGTTGATCGAAGTCTTCTTATGGATTCAACCCTATGTCCATCTAACAAGAGTCACATCACATTTGCTGACACTGGTAAAAGCAAAGTATTGGGCCTAGGTAGAGTTGCAATCTCAACGGATCAACACATGGATAAAGTCATGCTTGTTGAATCCCTTGGTTTCAACTAAAAGTATGTCTCAATGCTTTGTGACCTGATCATGATTGTGATATTTGGAAAATACCATTACCTTGTGCTTATGGAATTTGACAAATCTCTAGTCTTGAAAGATATCGAAAGGGCGATCTGTATATGGTAGATTTCTCCGAAGGACCACAGCTGGCCGTATGTCTTCTAGCAAAAGCTTCAGAGTGCTAGCTGTGGCATCGGAGGCTAGGGCATGCTGGCATGAGTAACTTTCACACTCTCGCGAAGAACAAGCATGTCATACTCATCGAGGGCGTCAAGTTCAAGAAGGAACATATATGCGGTGCCTGCGAATCTGGAAAGATGACTAGGGCCAAACATCCCTCGAAGATAATCATGACGAAGACACATCCCTTCGAGCTGCTACACATGGACTTATTTGGCCCTACTCACTACTCTACCCTCACTACTAGTGCTTTCCTCTATGGCTTCATCATTGGTGATGATTACTCAAGATATACATGGGTGCACATAATTCTCTACAAGAATGAAGTGCAGGTTGTCTTCAAACGATTCGCCAATCGTGCCACGACCAACTATGGCATCAAGATCAAGCACATCAGAAGTGACAACAGCACATAATTTGAATTACACCAGCCTCGACACTTATCTTGATACATTAGGCATCACACATGAGTTCTCAGCTCCATACACACCTCAGCAAAATGGCATCGCGGAGTGCAAGAACAGAACCCTCATTGAGATGGCACGGACAATGCTTGACGAGTACAAGACACCAGGGAAATTCTGGCCTGAAGACATTCACACTACATGCCACATCATCACCCATGTTTATATTCACAAACTTCTAAAGAAGACATCATATAAGCTCCTGACTGGTAAGAAGCCAAATGTCAGCTACTTCAGAGTATTTGGTGCTATGTGCTGGATCAAAGATCCACATCACACTTCAAAATTTGCACCAAAAGCACATGAAGGTTTTATTCTTGGCTACGGAAAAGATCCACACTCCTGCATAGTCTTCAACATCCTTCACTATAAAGTGGTTGAAACTATGGATGTGCAGTTCGATGAGACTAATGGCTCGCAAAGAGAGCACCTACCAAATGTGCTAGATGAAGCTGCACCAAGTGAATCTATCAAGCTTATGGGTACTAGATAAATCATACCTTCAGAGGCTCAGGATGAAGTGGAAATCATCATTTCTATACCTAATCAACCTGAAGACAATGCTTAGCCTAAAGCCCATGCTGAAGATAAAGACAATGATCAGCAAGGGTAAAATCTTTGTCCTGTTCATCCTCGTGTTGCATATGAAGTACAGATTGAGAACATAATTGATTGCATCCATGCACCTAGTCCACTCACTCGTTCAACAGCAATACAACTAGAAAATTTCTGTGGGCACTTTGCATTTGTCTCTATATCTGAACCCAAGAAAGTTGATGAAGCCTTCCAAGAACCTGAATGGATTCAAGCTACGCAAGAAGAGCTTCAATAGTTCGAGATGAACAATGTTTGGGAGCTAGTTAAGGGTCTTGATCCTCGCAAGCACAATATCATTGGCATCAAATGGATCTGTCGCAACAAACAAGATGAGCAAGGTCAAGCCGTCAGAAACAAGGCTTGTCTCATTGCTCAAGGTTACACGCGAGTGGAAGGGATTGACTTCGATGAAACATTTGCTCCTGTGGCTAGGCTTGAAGCCATTCGTATCCTGCTAGCCTATGACAACCACAACAACATTCTTATATACCAAATGGACGTAAAGAGTGCCTTTCTAAACGGCAAAATTGAAGATGTGTATGTTGCTCAACCACCTGGCTTTGAAGACCCAAAGCGTCCTGACAATGTATACAAGCTCAACAAGGCACTATATGGCCTCAAACAAGCACCTCGAGCTTGGTATGACACACTCAAAGACTTCTTGAAGAGCAGAGGCTTCAAACCTGGTTCCCTAGATCCCACACAATCCACAAAGACATATGATGGTGAACTGTTTGTATGCCAAATCTATGTGGATGACATTATCTTCGGCTGCACGGACAAGATGTACAGTGATGAATTTGGGCATATGATGCAAGGGCAATATTAGATGTCAATGAAGGGTGAGCTGAAGTTCTTCCTTGGTCTTCAAATCCGTCAGCAAAGTAATGGCATCTTCATTTCACAAGAAAAATATCTCAAAGACTGCCTCAAGAAGTTTGGAATGCAAGACTGGAAGGGTACACGACGCCAATGCCAACCAAAAGTCATCTGGGTCCCGACGACAATGGTAAAGAGTTCGATCAAAAGTTATACCGCTCCATGATTGGTTCTTTACTCTATTTATGTGCATCTAGGCCAGATATAATGCTTAGCATTTGCATGTGTGCCCGATTTCAAGCGGCACCAAAGGAATCACATCACTTAGCTGTGAAGCAAATTCTTCGATATTTGGCTTACACCCCAAAACTAGGATTATGGTATCCAAAGGGCTCAGAGTTTGATCTAGTTTGATTCTCAGATGCTAACTATGCTGGTGACAACGTTGATCGCAAGTCCACATCAGGAATATGTCACTTTCTTGGACGATCTCTTGTCTGTTGGTCTTCAAAGAAGCAGAACTGTGTATCTCTCGCCACTACTGAATCTGAATACATTGCTGCTGGATCTTGCTGCTCTCAGCTTCTATGGATGATGCAAACTCTCAAGGACTATGGCATCCACCTGAAGCATGTGCCAGTCTACTGCGACAATGAAAGCGCCATCAAAATTGCCAACAACCCAGTTCATCACTCGAAGACAAAGCACATTCAAATCCGTCATCACTTTCTCAGAGATCATGTCATGAAGGAAGATATTGATATCATTCACGTCAACACTGAAGAGCAATTGGCAGATATCTTCACAAAGCCCTTGGATGAGAAAAGGTTTTGCATGTTGCGGTGGGAGCTAAATATCTTAGAATCCTCATATGTCATATCATTGGACACACATCCTAACGCTTATGCATGTTGATGACTTAGATGTGCAACAGACAAAGTACCATATATCTTCAATCAATGAAGACATACACTCTAAGTGTGAATACATTAACGCAGAATTTGACTTCGGAGCGCCACAATAATTGTGCGTCATGTCTGGGTCTAATACTTCCTATACGGTGGGTAATGCCACCACCAAACTTTCTCGGAGATTTTATTTTGGCGTCATGATTGCATTATCTTCACAATTGGCTTGTCTTCAGTAGTGATTTGTCTTCATAGTTTATCTTCGCAATGTTGATTTAGTTTTTTGATAAATATACATACATATGGTGTTGTGTCCTATACAACATTCACTTATAGCTATGTCTTCGAACTTGCCATTTTTTTGAACAAAGTGAATCTGATCAGACCGTAACCCCTTATGTGCTTCTTCCTTAAACTATATCTATCCAAGTCATATGCGTTCTATTGAAACTTGTCGAACGTTTTCACTTCACCCTTGTCAGCTGAAGATACACAGACACACATTTAAGACTACTTTCAATGAAATATCTCTTTTGCCTGAAACCTGGAGAAGTTGGAACAACCACCCGACAAACCAGGCGTGCGTGGGAACATGGAACAACTTTCAATGAGTTGCATGCATGCCACGTGTCCATCAGATGTGAACCACCCGAGGCACCTGCGTAATTGCGCTGGGCAGCCCTCCACCTTATAAATACTCACCCCTTGCAGTCATTATCTCTTCTTCCACCTCGCAACCTTGCTCAAACCCTAGCGCCTCCGCTAGCTCGCGTCGACACCGGAGACGAAGCGCTTAGCTGTCGCGACTTCTTCGACGCCGTCCTCACGCCGGCCGTGGACCTCATCCTCCCGGCCGCCACGTAGGTGTCTTCCGCTGCCAAGTTAGGGCGCGGTAGATTGAACTGCTCGGCTTCTTTCTCTGCATCGTCTAGCAGTTCGACAGCGGTAATGTAAATCTCACTTTTTACTGCCTTTTGATCCGTCAAATCCATCCACTTCAACCAAAAGTGGTTTCTATACTTCCAAATCTGGACCCGTCTCTGTCTGCATCACATATCATGCAAAGGATATTCACTTATGCTTCATAACTAGCTAGATTCCTCACTTGTACTTATTCATGGATTCGTACAAATCTGGAACCAACTCTCTTCAAATAAGTGAATGTCTTCGCTCTATGAGGTCAATGTCTTCAAACTGATTTATCTTCAAAATCTTCTGAGAATGCATATGACCTCTTACCCTTCCCTCGCACCTTTAATGCTGTCGTAGGTACATGTCAGTGGGAGAATACATTGGTTCTCATAGTCTGCATTCATTTGCAGAGTTCTTACAACATCACATTCACTCCCTTGAAGCCAGTTCTTATCTGACCAGTATACGGAAGCCTTTCACTGTTCTGAAGCCTATCTGCTTGAATATCATGGCCATAGAGAAGTCTGCTAGGAAAGGTGGCAGGCCGCGCCGAGGCAATAAAACTCTAGATCTACCTCCGGATCTGTATGAACTATACAAAACAGATCCAGAGGAGAACTACAATCAGCGCAAGAGCCGAATCCAATGGATTCGAAGATATTGGGCAGAATAGTGGTTCAAGACAACTTCGTCACTACCGAATATGTTGAGAAGATTGCAATCAAGCCCCCATGGGGCGATATTCTATACAAGAATCTACAGCTAAAGTCGAAGCCTGAAGCTATTTCCCAAGGCTTCTATCCTTGCATGGTCCGAGGACCGCAACCTGCAAATGCCGAGCGATCATCTTTGCTATGGTGTCGTGAAGACAATCTCTTCAAGCACAACTATAAACTTGCAAAGCAGTCAGCTCTAAATAACAGAAAGGAACTTGGACTCAACTTCAACCCTGGTCCGTCTGCTCCAAGGCCGGATAGCACTCATGATGCAAATCCCAACATCATCGGGCCCTTCACTGGCTTCGATGGGCTCATCTCCCATGTTGTAGTTCAGAGGGCCACCGTGGATCAATGTACTCATGACGCTAAATCTAAAGAAGCGCCAGCACCACCAAAGGAGAAGAAGAAATCAAAGGATTGAAAGCCCTCTGCTGCACCAACCACTTCAACTGTGAAGCCATTGGCCAGTGCACCTCCTGAACCCAGTGTGCAGTATGAAGACCTATCTCGCGTATCCAAGAGGACCAAGAAGACCAAGAATCCCAAGAAGATTTCTAGGCATGGCTTGACTCTTGCTGCCGTTCTGTGGAATGAGGAAGACACCATTGATCTATCAAGTGATGAAGATATTGGTGTTGAAACTCTTGATATGCTGATCGAGAGCAAGCAAGAGGCCGATCTTCAATGATCTGCCCCTCTTTGATGTTGACATATTGAACAACTTCATCGATGACTGGTTTGACGACCAGAGCATTAGTATTCATGACCCTCAGGTGCCTGTGGACATAAGCGTCATGTTTCACGGAGCCATTGCTAATGAATTGGCTTTGGCTCAGAAAATCGTCGAGCTCAAGAACAAGATCAATCGAGAAGGCGCATTTCAAGGAGCACATGACCAAGCTCAGTGTGGAAGATGTGCAAATCTTCAAGAAGATGTTGCATGACCTCAAGGCAGGATTCCACAAGAAGCATCAAGAAGCCAAAGGCTCACCCGAGCGCATGAAGTACTATGCAAAGAAATGTGTCCATGCCCACAATGAAGCTGAAAAGCGAAAGGCTCTTGGCGTCCTGGCATCGACCCCAGGATGGCTGCCAAACAAAAGAAGAAGTCTGCTGTGGCCCAATCCAAAGCTCAAAGAAAGGAAGGTCCTTGCATTGTCTTCCCTACCTGTATGACTAGCTCGAAGCCAAAGGTCCCCGCAGTAGCTTCAGAAATGAAGATGACACGACAGGCTGAAGCCGAAGCAAGGAAGAGGAAGCACAAGGAAACTTCTAATGATGCTCCCTCAAGAAGAAATTGAAGACCAGGAAGGTCCTCCACCGTTGTGACATGATCCTCCTACGACCCATGGTTAGCGTAAGCTTGATCCTGAGAGATTAGTGGTACCATGTAGCTGTTGTCACTGGCATGGTTAGTGAGGCTGCCAGAGGGCTCCTAGAAGGCCTCAGCTTTCAGCGCCTCCACCCAGCCTGTCTCGAGGAACGAGCCAGGGTTGTCTTCCAACGCATACTCCTAGTCCATCATGTGGGGCACGTAGGCCTCCAAGGCCGTTGCCCCGAAGACCTCGCCGAAGTGCCCCACGCTCCACGTTGCTAGGCCCAGGGCACCGCCCTAAGGATGGTAGGTCGGAACTTGTCTGGGGCCGCGGGTAGCAACGCTCGTGCCCGTGCCCATCGGAGGTGGCGCGGGTGCAATTGGGCGTCCGGTGCTGCTGGTCGCGTCGGTGTCGATGAAGCCTCCTGGCGCACCTGGGGTACGCGGGCGCGGCGAGGCCCTCCATGCGATCTGGACTTGGCCTAAGGCATAAGAAGGGATGAGAAGGGTGGTGCTCCTGAGGCCGCGGCGTCTAGTAGCTCGGCGACGCGCTCCAGCAATGCATCCCGGCTGCTCTCCATCAGCCGGCATCGCAGCAGCTCCCGAGCCACCGTGAGCGCGGCCCTCATGTTTGCTTGTTCCCGTCGGGTGTGCGGCGCCGTGGCCACAGCGTGGCTTGAGGCCCTTGCGGCCGCCCACGCTTGTCATGGAGTGAGGGTGGATGGCGTTTGATAGCACCGCCCGTGCTCCACAGTGTTTGGCGGTGCGCATACCGCCTGGGGCGCAGGGTTGAGGTCTTCTTGGGAAAACGGCGCCGCCCGGGCCGGCCAAGCTGCCCAGCGATCAGCGTTGGTCCTCGAGTAGCCGGACATCGGAAAGACAGAGTGTCGGAGGATCAACTGATAGAAGAGAAGCTCCGACGCACCCCTACCTGGCGCGCCAAATGTCAGATTTCAGGTTCTGGGAAAACCCTTGACGTTTGAACATTGGGGTGGGGACGAAGATCTCTCCCCCTCTCTATCTCGCACACATCATGATTTCACGGCCTAGCTCGACCAACCCAAAGAACAAGGGACACAAGAGTTATAGTGGTTTGGGCCACCGATGTGGTGTAATACCCTACTCCAATGTGGTGTGGTGGATTGCCTCTTGGGTTGAGGATGAATAGTTACAAGGGAAGAACAGCCACCTGAGGAGAGGTGCTCTTGTGCTTGGTGAGTGTGGTGGCTTGGTGGAATGGATCCAGTCCCAGTTGAGCTCCCCCTCCACGGTGGTGGCTAGTCCTATATATACAGAGGCCTGGGTCCTCTCCCCAAACATTAGGCGGGAAGGGATCCCAAAACGGCCAATTTGAGTGGGGACAGCTAGTACAATCCATCCTGACAAAAGTAGTCTTCGCCTGCCAAAGGCTCTGGTGATGACGCCGTCTTGGCCTCCACGGTGACCTCTGTCCTGCTGTCCTACTGGTCTTGGTCTTGTTGCACCGATATGGAAACCTTTACCTGATGCCTCGGGACTCCTCGCCTGCGCTTGCCCCTTTAGCACCAAAGAGGAAATGAGGACACTACGCGCGCTGGCGCCCGCCTGGCTCCAGTCGTCATGGCTTGCTTCACACAAACCTTGCGAGGTGTCCTTTTCCTTGATCTCTCCACCCCTCGCGAGCCAGACTCGTGAGGCCGCCCCTGAGGAGGTCTTGCACCGTCCGCCTCGCGAGGCTTGGACCCTCGCGAGGGTCTTGAGTGTTTGCTGGTGAAGATGGGCCATATAGTACCGCTGGTCCAGCCATGCTATGGGCCGCAGGCAGGCAAGTCTGGGGACCCCCGTTCCAAGAATGCCGATAACCACCTCAACTCACCACTCCGGTGCTTGACGATGACAACTACATGGTACAGACCACTCCGTCACCAAAGGCGTCGCCAGTATTTCGTAGGCTTCGCAAAGGCCCCAGGCCACAGGTCACCGTGTCGAGCACTCCAGAAGGGGAAGTGCAACAAAGCTCAGTCGCACGTCAAGTGTTTCCTAAAGACAACTGTCAGTGTCAAAACCGGCTGATCTCGGGTAGGGGGTCCCGAACTATGCGTCTAGGATTGATGGTAATAGGAGACGGGGGACACGATGTTTACCCAGGTTTGGGCCCTCTCTATGGAGGTAAAACCCTACGTCCTGCTTGGGTGTTACAAGAGTTAATCTACCACAAGATCGTAATGGTTAAACCCTAGAAGTCTAGCCTATGCAGGTATGGTAATGAGTATATGTGGTGTCCTTTCCGGACTATCCCCTTCGGTTTATATAGACACCAAGGGGATCTAGGGTTTACATGGAGTCGGTTACATAAAAAGGAATCTTTAGTCGCCATGTTTGCCTTCCACGCCAAGTACAGTCCAATCAGGACACGGTACAATCTTCGGCCTTCATGTCTTCACAACCCATCAGTCCGGCCCATGGATAATAGGCTGGATGCCCGAGGACCCCTTAGTCTAGGACTCCCTCAGTAGCCCCTGAACCTGGCTTCAATGACGAGGAGTCCGGCGTGCAGATTTGTCTTCGGCATTGCAAGGCGGGTTCCCTCCTTCTGAACTCCAGAATAGTCTTCGGACGAAGTAAGTATATCTGGACCTGTGTATATAATGGTACAGGACATAATACCCCACGAGCCAAACTTGTTGATAACTGTTCATGACATCATATCACGCCTGCCCGGTTGCTATTTCCAACCGTCGGCTAGCGAGCCGCCCCATGTCTCGGGGTGCTATTTTACTGGCATGTCTCGTCAAGGCAGAGATCGTGTCCTTTATTTATGGGATTTTCATTAATGCAGGCGTTGGTGACCCAACCGTCCCCTGGGTACAACTCCTTGGTGAGAGGTAAGTTTAGAGACCCAGGGGGAAACGCTCGGTATTCGGGGCCTTTATATAGAGATCCAGTCTCGTCTTCTTCACTTGCGCTCGCTCCTTCCTCAAAGCTGGCCACTCCAAGTTCCAACCCTCGGGTTCCAATCGCCACCAGCCTTAGTCATGTCTGGATCCAACCGTTAGGGCCGGCGGGTGGCTTATTCTGTCATAGAGGAGGATATTGCAAAGCTCTGCATAGTGAGGTATCTGACCCCGGAAATCTTTCATCGGCTTCCGGCACAAGGGCAAGTCATACCAACCCCCAGATCTGGCGAGAGGGTAGTATTTGTATCCCACTTCCTTCACGGGCTAGGGTTCGCGCTTAACCCCTTTGTCTGGGCGCTCATGTTCTACTATGTGCTAGATTTTCACGATCTGGCCCCAGACTATGTTCTCCTCATCTCAACATTTATCTTCACGTGTGAGGCCATACTCCGGACTCCTACGCACTTCGGTTTGTGGTTCAAGACCTTTGATGTGAGGTCGCAGGTGGCAGAGAAGGAGCTGGCAGAGTGCGGCAGCGTGATAATAGGCAAGCTCGCCGGTGCGGTTTGGCCCGAAGGATCTTTCGCCGAATCTTCCGACTTATGGCAGTAGGGGTGGTTTTATATCAACGAGCCGCGGGGCCCCAAGTGGGCGGCCACACCTGCGTTCTGACCCAGCCCTCCAACTCAACTCGCTTCATGGGTCAATAAGGGATTGGATTGGGGATCCGTCGATGAAGCGCAGACTCTGCAAAGTCGCATCTGAAGCCTTACCAAGAAGGGCATCGATCTTGTGAACGTTGTTCTGGTAATGCTGGTCCGCCGGATCCTGCCATGTCAGCGGAGGCCTCTTCGTATGAGGGAGTTTAACCCATAAGGGCGGCAGACCCTACAACACTTCTTCGGCACTACACACAAAGGAATGAGGAAATTGTATTTTGGGGAACGATGGTAATGGCCGGACACTACCAAAGACATTGGCCTCGACTGCAATTGTCCTGCTACTTTGGTAAGTACTCGAGCACCTTCCATTCGAGCATCATTTAACAAGATATTGAACAACCCGTCCCTGTTCAGGACTGGATAAATAAAGCGGTGCTAATCTGGTGTCCGGCGCCTCTTCCCGAAGACCCTGCGACCGCCCTGCTGACGAGAATACTGATTCCAGCACCGTACCAAGTGGCTTCGTTCGGGGAAACCGAAATCATTTTTTCCCATGGGCAAGGGTGCAGAGGGAGTCCTCCATGGCAAGAAAAGGGCCGCTTCCGAAGATCAGGAGGGGAAGCCTTCCAATAGACAAAAAGCACCATCGTCGAGCGGCTTGGGCCGGGCGAGTGAGGTTGCCGTAGAGGTTGATGATGAGGAAGAACCTCGAGGCAAACCGTAAGTGAAGCTGGGGCACTTTAAACGTACCTCATTCTTTTCCCACTAGTGAAGTGATTGTATGTTCATCCACACAGGTTAACGCCTGGTGTTTCTCAATCGTCCTCCTCCTCGGGATATCTTCTTCTGGAGATGATGGAGAGTGACACGCCTCCTCCGGCCTCATCGCCCTACAGAGGAGATGATACCGAGGTATCGTCCCGAAGGGCACCCAAAGGCGGAGCCTCCATCACTCGAGGTTCCGGGATTGAAACTGGCGTCCTCGAATCATCCGGTTTACAGCCAGATATGGTTCTGGAGGCAAGCAAGCGGGTTCCTTCACTGGAATGTCGTACTACGGCGGTGGTTTCCGAAGACCCAGGAGCGCCGGAAATGTTGACGGACATGCTACGATGAGCGTCCATTTTAGAAGAGCATCGTTCCTTGATGGTTACGGTGGTCAAAGGGTTCTATCCGCGAAGAGTGGATTGAACGAGGCTTTCACGAGCCTTATAAGAGGTTTTGAGGTTTGTGATGTAGCTTTGTCAACTGAATTTCATTGACAGAATGCACCCGTTGTATATGCAGTAGCCCCTGAGACTCGGATTGTCTTCTGAAGGAAGCGATCGGAGGATCAAAGAGATATGCTCAGGTATTAACCTTGGTTTAATTTGAAATACAGGCTGCTTCCCCTCCTATGGCTGCCTGGGATACGGAAGTTGCCGAACTACAGCAAAAGCTGGATATTGCAGAGGATGACGTCGCGTTGATCAACAGGCATCTTGACGACTCGCAAGGTATGTATTTCGAGAATTCTTAACACCAGTGTGCTTGACGCGGGAAATAGCTTTATATGAAATGTGCATGGAATGCAGATGGTGCTACCGTCGTGGAGGCTCTTCGGGCGGAGCTAATCCGGGCCAAGGAGCGGGCCCAGTTTAGTGATGCTGCTGTTGAAGGAGCATAGGTTGAACTGAAGGCCGAACAAGTTGCGTGATGCCAGGGTGAGGAGAAGATATCCATGATGACACTCGCTTTGGAGAATGCTACTGGCCGCTAGGAATTTCTTGAGAAGGAGAATAAAGCCTTAACGGCTGAATTGGACAAGGCCCGACAGCAGGCAAGAGAAGCGCGATCAGAGTCCAGAGCACTACGTGAGGAGGTTCGGCAGGCGAAAGAGATATTGGCTGGAAAGCCTTTTCTGCTGCAGACTAAGTTCGGTGACCAGGACTATGCTCAGCTGAAACAAGTGTGGAGTTCTCTGGACGAGTATTTGGACTTGCCGAAGAGTTCTTCCGATGCAGCACGGTATTACCAAGTGCGAGCTGGATATGCAACGGAGAAGCTTTTTTGGTCACAGTTTGGTGTGTCAAAGCGCCCGCTACTGCTCAATGAACAGATGTCCCAATGGGCCGAACTTCATAGGGTATCTAGCGCTTCCATGAAGGATGTCATAGTCCGGCTATGGCCGACAGAGCCTGCGCCGAATAGCTATTTCGGTTTGGTGCGGAAGCTTGTCGATGCAGTGCTGCGCATCGATGCTGTGAAGCGATCAGTGTGCATTGAAGGTGCACGGATGGCCCTTGCCCGAGTTAAGACATTCTGGGGAAGATGAAGGCCATTGATGTCGCGACGAAGGGTCCACCCAAAGGAGAGGACCATCCGAAACTAGAGCATTATTTTGAAGATGTCCTGGAGGCCGCCCGCTTGATTGAGGGCCAATGCTCGAAGAACATAATGTTCGAGTGAGGTGTATGATGATTGTAGAAGACAACTTTATAGTTAATCTATTTATGTTTTTCTCAAAGAGCTTGAATTCCTCCTATGCGGCCGTTTTAAAATAATCTGAAAGTTTTCCAGTCGTCGGCTTCAGCCCCCTCGTAGGAAGTACAGGGGTGTTCGGAAAAGCATCTAATCACTCTTTATCAAACGTCTTGGTCCATGAAGGAGGTGATAATGCAGCGAACCAGGCAATCAAACTATAAGGCGTTAACACTTTCACTTAACCATAGGAGTTTTATGGTGGGGCTACGACATAGCCCCTGGTGTGTATGCGGCATGTGGTGCCTTGCATATCTGATCTAAAAAAGGTCACTCGTATTAGACGGAGATTCGCTAAAGATTCGAATAAGTCGTCAAGTGGTTGACCAGCTCTCGCCACATCATGACAGTCAGTTTTCGGCTTTCTCTATTGAGGTGCTCATCCGGTCTAGGCCAGGGCATAACCGCAGTAGTTCTCCCTTTACTACCCTAGCCGATAGAGTGGAACATAGGGTAGCAAACACAGGTGCCAGGAAACCCAACTATTGACCCAAGACAATGATTCGGAGCTAGTGCATATAAGGCCAAACTTGCGACACCGAAGTACGCTGTAGATCTGTTCGGACTTTTACTGGCAAGTCATTCGTTCCCACGTCGAGCCCCTGGCAGGGTGTGCCGGGGTGAATCTGCGAAGCAGCCGTTGAGGCCGTACTTTATTGTTGAAAGGGTATGAGAGTTCGGCTCAGGTGAGGCTTACTAAGAATGGACCGACGTGCCAATGATAAATTTATGTATATATATAAAAAAAGAGAAACCACAGACCTGGTTATTTGACATGCTTGTGGTCGGGATCAGAGGAAAATGGGCATAGTACACGCTCGAAATAAAGAGTGTGGTCTACAAAAGGTGATTTTGGACCTCCTGTCGCACGTCTGTGTAGCCCATCCTCAGGGAGGAGGATCATTAATGGAAGTAACCCCTTAGGTGAATGTATGGATCCAAACTCTGATAGAGTCCACTGTAGATGATTTCCAGTTGGTCACCTATTCTTTCAACATGATACAGAAAAAATGAGAACAACATATAAAAATGTTACATGAATGCTTGTCGGGTTGTCCGTGTTGTGCTTCTGTCGATGCCCATGGTATCTTGAGTGCGTAGTTATGTGCGCGTGGTGCAAATTTCGCCAGTATCGTAGTTGGGTGGCGGGAGCCGAACTGCTATTTGCATTCCGGGAGTGGTCGAACATCGGAGGGGAACTTTTCTGGCCCCTGGTGTTCTGCTGGCGAGCCAATCCGTCGTCTTTGTCACCAGGCGGCCTCCGCCCCTTGAAGACCCAACAGTTACGGTTGGTATGATTAGCTGGCCTATCAGGGAGACCGTGAATCTGACAAGGTCGGTCCAATATCCTATCAAGGGTGGATGGTCCATCCTGGTTTGCCTTTAATGGCTTCTTCCATTAACCGGGATTCAGATTGTGAAATCCGGCATTCACCTCTGTGTCTCGTATGTTATTATGTTCGGTTCGTTGTGGCTTGCCATTGCCATCTCGGATTTCGGGAGTGCCCGGGCCGCTGGCATCGTTGCTTTTACGAGTAAGCCAGTTGTCTTCTCCTATGCAGAAGCGGTTCATTAGAGCGGTGAGGGCTGTCATGGATTTTGGTCTTTCTTGGCTGAGGCGACGCGCGAGCCATTCATCCCGGACACTATGTTTGAAGGCCGCAAGGGCTTCTGCGTTCAGACAGTCGACAATTTGGTTCTTTTTGACTAAGAACCTGGTCCAGAGCTCCCTAGCTGACTAGTCGGGCTCTTGGACAATGTGACTTAAGTCATCGACGCATAATGGCCGGACATATGTTCCTTGGAAGTTGTCTCGAAAGGCGTCTTCCAAATCTTCCTAGTTGCCAGTAGAATTTTCTGGCAAACTGTTTAGCCAGAACCAATCTGGCCCTTTAAGCTTGAGAGGTAGGTATTTAATGGCGTGGAGGTCGTCTCCGCGGTCCATGTGAATATGGAGGAGGTAATCTTCTATCCATACCATGGGGTCTGTTGTCCCATCGTATCATTCGATGTTAATGTGTTTAAACCCGTTTGGAAATTCGTGTTCCATTACTTCTTCCGTGAAGCAGAGGGGGTGTGCGGCTCCTCTATGTTGGGCCACACTATGAAGTACCTCTAGCGGGCTCCGTTTACGGTGCTCAGACCGGGCGTGGTCAGCTCTGTAGTGTCCGGATAGGTGACCATTGTCGTCGGTCAGGGTATATCTTCATGATCTGTCCATCGATCTTGTGCGTCCTGCTCTACCCTCCAAGCCAGATGGGTTGGTATGGTGCTCTGCTTGGTCTACTGCTTTATCTAGACCGAACTGTGATCGACTGCCGCATTATTCGATGGTGGTATGGGCTCCATCGCCCTGCCGTCGTATTGAGGGAGCCACCTACTCTTGGGGTGGCCTTTGTATGGGCTGCTAAGGCCGTATTCTTCGGCAGCCAAGACCTCGGTCCATCTATCATTGAGCAAGTCTTGGCTTGCTTGAAGTTGCAGCTGCTTCTTTCTTAAGCTCCTTGAAGTGGTTATAAGCTGTCGTTTAAAGCGCTCTTGCTCGAGAGGTTCCTTTGGCGCGGTAAAATCTTTGTTGCCGAGGATCTCCTCCTCGGAGAGGGGAAGATAGTTGCTATCCTCCGAGTCCCCACATGTGGCCTGTTCGTCGGGTCTGTCTTGCCCGTCTTCCTGTTCCTCCTGCTCGGATTCTACCTCAACAGGGTCTTCGCTGTCCGGAGTATCGTCTTCTCTGGTGCTGGCAGTGTCTTCTCTTGGGCGATGAGGCTCAGAGCACCGGTGTCCGGGCTATGTACCAGGCAGTTTATCCTCGACCGAATTCTCCTTCTCATCGTCGAGAGCGCCGTAAGGTGTGTCTATCATACACACATCATACCAGGAAGTGCATGTCCCATGTCTAGCGGGTAGTAAGCTCTGGCCTTGCCCCTCGTCATCGTCCATACCGTCGATGTCTTCGGCTCGAGGATCAGGTGTGTTGGTTACATCTTTAGTAGTGGCTATGAAGTGGGTGGCGGGTGGGAAGAAAAATTCTCTGTTGTCTGCCGTAAGTTTGAACCAAACATTGTTTGGAGATGGGTCACCCACCAGGGATAGGTTTTTTAGCAAATTTAGTATGTTGCCCATGGGCGAGTGTTGGTATACATCTGCGGCGCTGAACTTGATGATTGATAACCGATAGAGTTCGGCGTACACAGGCTCGCAGGGTTCGGAGCTCGACATCGAAGGTGAGTGCGGGGTTCCATTGATGCAGATATCGTACGAAGTGGAATCCGCGTGTGGCTCCAGCGCCACGGAATCGGGGGAGCGGTTGTCGCGGTCTCGAATCCATCGAAGATCAAGTCTCCATGGATGTCCTCAGCGTAATTCATGCTCCCGAATCTGACCTGATGGCCAGGGGAGTAGCTGTCGATCTGCTCTAGATGGCCAAGCGAGTTGGCTCGTAGAACGAAGCCACCAAATATGAAGATATGTCCAAGGAGGAAGGTTTCTCCCTGGACAACGTCATTACTGACGATCGAAGGGGCCATCGAGCCCTTTGTTGACGGCACAGTGGAACTCTCAATGAAAGCACCAATGTCAGTGTCAAAACCGGCGGATCTCGGGTAGGGAGTCCCGAACTGTGCGTCTAGGATCGATGGTAACAGGAGACGGGGGACACGATGTTTACCCAGGTTCGGGCCCTCTCTATGGAGGTAAAACCCTACGTCCTGCTTGCTTCATATTGATGAATATGGGTGTTACAAGAGTTGATCTACCACGAGATCGTAATGGCTAAACCCTAGAAGTCTAGCCTATGTGGGTATGGTAATGAGTATATGTGGTGTCCTTTCCAGACTATCCCCTTCGGTTTATATAGACACTGAGGGGATCTAGGGTTTACATGGAGTCGATTACATAAGAAGGAATCTTCAGTCGCCATGCTTGCCTTCCACGCCAAGTAGAGTCCAATCCGGACATGGTGCAGTCTTCGGCCTTCATGTCTTCACAGCCCATCAGTCCAGCCCATGGATAACAGGCCAGACGCCCAAGGACCGCTTAGTCCAGGACTCCCTCACCACCCCTACTGCAAATGCCTCTAAGTCCAAAGTCAAAGTTGCTGAAGACATTTCGGCTGCATCGGCCTATGAAGACAAAGAGAAGAAGAACGAGAAGCCACACCCCTAGCAAATGATCCAGCCATTCTCAAGGTGAATGTGATTGTGCCCGACCCTCCAGTCCTTGAATAGATGGAGGTTGAAAACCCTGAGGCTACTACCAACAACGCCACTGAAGCCAATGACTCTATCATGGCTGAAGACAATGTGGAGCCTGAAGCTCATGAGAATGCTAAAGTCACCTTGACGCCAATCATCTTGTATGACGCTGTTCCTCCCCCAAGGCCTCACACCATGGAACATGCACTCAATCGTGAAGGTCAGCTTGTGACTATCAGATGGCCAGTTATGGTTCCTCCCACTGCTCCCAGACCACAATATGATTACCATGTGGAGCAGAGGCCTCAAGTTCAGAAGCCCAAGCCCAGGCTTCCAAATGTTGCAACTACACAGGGTTCTTTCAGTGTGCATAACTTCAGAGAGCACAATACTTTCTTTGACAGCGCCAAGAATCCTTATTCGAAGCTAAAGATCTCCTCCGACAGATTCTGGAGTTATCTGCAGCGAAGCTATTGCTCGTGCATCCTCTACAACCAGGAGCGGATCTTTCCACACATGCGTCTGGATTGTGAAGCTATAGTTGGGCTTCCTTGTCTTGAAGAAGCTCTTGACTGCTTTAGGGATGTTGGTCTTCTACCTTTCGTGACTGACAAAGAACACTGGAATGAAGAGCTTCTGCTGCAGTTCTATGCCACCCTCCATATTCGCGGCTACAACAGGGATCTGAAGACTTGGATCCTTGAGTGCATGACAGGTGATGTACATCACGAAGCCAAAGCTCAAGACATCATCGAGCTTACTTGCCTACCGACTCTAGGTGAGTTATATGAACTTGGTTGTCAGCTTCATAGAGATGAGCTACACAGCATTTTTTTCAAACGCCCGAGCCAAACATAAGCCAAATGCTTAGCATGATGAAGCATTGCCTCAAGATGTTGAATACCCCAAGGAGTTCTTTGTGAAGGATCTCGAGTACTTGCCACACACAGTATACCATATTCTGAGGCGTACTCTATGGACGATCAAGGGAGATTCTTCCGTGGCTAAGCTTGAACGAGACATGAAGACTTTGGTATTCTATATCATCAATGGCATCAAATTCAACACCCAATATTTCTTCATCAGACAACTTGCTGCATCTGGAATTTATCTGTTTGGTCTGAAGTTCTATGCACCATGGGTGATGCACTTGATTAAGCTTCATTCCACCATTGACTATCAGCCCTCAGCGCGCAACCATCTCGTATTTTTCCTGAGGTTGATCTGTCGATTGAAGCCATGTACCCTAAGCCTGGCAAGAAGCCCTAACAGCTTTAGAATGCTAAACATCAAAGTTTCACGCAACCAATCGAAGGAATTCTTGTTTCCAACGCTACAACACTTGCTTATCCTCTGGCAGGAAACATGAGAGTGCCACACCCTGCTAACACTGAAGCCACTACAAGTACAATTGCCTAAAGGCCTCGGAAGCGTTCTCTTGTACTCAATGACCGAGAGCTTCTTGTGGCATTGCATCAGAAGCAGAATAAGCATCATGACTGGCTAAAACGTCAGATGCAGACTCTCTTGGTGGATGTCAATCACATCCGTAACTTGGCCACCAAGAACTCATTTGTTGCTCATGAAGCCTGTCAGCGGTCCTGGAAGAACCTCACAATGCTCTGCCCTGAAGACGATCTTCGCGAAGATGGTGCTACCTCTTGACCACTTGCGTTGGTTTTCCCTTGAACAGGAAAGGGTGATGCAGCAAAGTAGCGTAAGTATTTCCCTCTGTTTTTGAGAACCAAGGTATCAATCCAGTAGGAGGCCACGCACGAGTCCCTCGCACCTACACAAACAAATAAATCCTCGCGACCAACGCGATAAGGGGTTGTCAATCCCTACACAGTCACTTACGAGAGTGAGATCTGATAGATATGATAAGATAATATTTTTGGTATTTTTATGATAAAGATGCAAAGTAAAATAAAAGGCAATAAAAATAACTAAGTATTGGAAGATTAATATGATGGAAGATAGACCTTGGGGCCATAGGTTTCACTAGTGGCTTCTCTCAAGAGCATAAGTATTCATGGTGGGTAAACAAATTATTGTTGAGCAATTGACATAATTGAGCATAGTTATGAGAATATCTAGGTATGATCATCTATATAGGCATCACATCCGAGACAAGTAGACTCACTCCTGCTTGCATCTACTACTATTACTCCACACATCGACCGCTATCCAGCATGCGTCTAGAGTACTAAGTTCATAAGAACAGAGTAACGCTTTAAGCAAGATCACATGATGTAGAGGGATAAACTCATGCAATATGAAATAAACCCCATCTTGTTATCCTCCATGGAAATTATACAATACGTGCCTTGCTGCCCCTATTGTCACTGGGAAAGGACACCGCAAGATTGAACCCAAAGCTAGGCACTTCTCCCATTGCAAGAAAGATCAATCTAGTAGGCCAAACCAAACTGATAATACAAATAGACTTGCAAAGATAACCAATCATACATAAAAGAATTCAGAGAAGATTCAAATATTGTTCATAGATAAACTTGATCATAAACTCACCATTCATCGGTCTCAACAAAACACACCACAAAAGAAGATTACATCGAATAGATCTCCACAAGAGAGGGGGAGAACTTTGTATTGAGATCCAAAAAGAGAGAAGAAGCCATCTAGCTAATAAATATGGAACCGTAGGTCTGATGTAAACTACTCACACTTCATCGGAGAGGCTATGGTGCTGATGTAGAAGGCCGCCGTGATCGATGCCCCCTCCGGTGGAGCTTCGGAACAGGCCCCAAGATGGGATCTCATGGATACAGAAAGCTACGGCGGTGGAATTAGGGTTTTGGCTCCGTATCTAGTAGTTTGCGGGTACGTAGGTATATATAGGAGGAAGGAGTATGTCGGTGGAGCAATAGGGGGACCACGAGGGTGGAGGGCGCGCCCATGGGGGGTAGGCGCGCCCCCTACCTCGTGGCCTCCTGGTTGATGTCTTGACGTAGGGTCCAAGTCCTCTGGATCATGTTCGTTCTGAAAATCACGTTCCCGAAGGTTTCATTCCGTTTGGACACCGTTTGATATTCTTTTTCTGCGAAACCCTAAAATAGGCAAAAAAAAACAGCAATTCTGGGCTGGGCATCTGGTTAATAGGTTAGTCCCAAAAATAATATAAAAGTGTAAAATAAAGCCCAATAATGTCCGAAACAGAATATAATATAGCATGGAACAATCAAAAAATACGTTGGATACGTATCAAGCATCCCCGAGCTTAATTCTTGCTCGTCCTCGAGTAGGTAAATGATAAAAACATAATTTTTGATGTGGAATGCTACTTGGCATAATTTAATTGTGGTATGAATATTCAGATCCGGAAGATTCAAGACAAAAGTTCAATATTGACATACAAATAATAATAGTTCAAGCATACTAACTAAGCAATTATGTCTCTTCAAAATAACATGGCCAAAGAAAGTTATCCCTACAAAATCATATATTCTCGCTATGCTCTATCTTCACAACACAAAGTATTTAAATCATGCACAACCTCGAGGACAGGCCAAGCAATTGTTTCATACTTTTGGTGTTCTCAAACTTTTTCAATCTTCACGCAATACATGAGCGTGAGCCATGGACATATCACTTTAGGTGGAATAGATTGGTGGTTGTGGAGGAGACAAAAAGGGGGGAAGATAGTCTCACATCAACTAGGAGTATCAACGGGCTATGGAGATGGCCATCAATAAATATCAATGTGAGTGAGTAGGGATTTCCATGCAACGGATGCACTAGAGCTATAAGTATATGAAAGCTCAACAAAAGGAACTAAGTGGGTGTGCATCCAACTTGCTTGCTCATGAAGACCTAGGGCATTTTGAGGAAGCCCATCATTGGAATATACAAGCCAAGTTCTATAATGAAAAATTCCCACTAGTATATGAAAGTGATAACATAGGAGACTCTCTATTATGAAGATCATGGTGCTACTTTGAAGCACAAATGTGGTAAAAGGATAGTAGCATTGTCCCTTCTCTCTTTTTCTCTCATAATTTTTTTATTTGGGCCTTCTTTTTTATGGCCTCTTTTTTTCGTCCGGAGTCTCATCCCGACTTGTGGGGGAATCATAGTCTCCATCATCCTTTCCTCACTTGGGACAATGATCTAAAAATGATGATCATCACACTTTTATTTACTTACAACTCAACAATTACAACTCAATACTTAGAACAAAATATGACACTATGTGAATGCCTCCCGCGGTGTACCAGGATATGCAATGAATCTAGAGTGACATGTATGAAAAAATTATGAACGGTGGTTTTGCCACAAATACAATGTCAACTAGATGATCATGCAAAGCAATATGACAATGATGGAGCGTGTCATAGTAAACATAACGGTGGAAAGTTGCATGGTAATATATCTTGGAATGGCTATGGAAATCCCATGATAGGTAGGTATGGTGGATGTATGATATCGGCGAAAGGTGCACGGTATTAGAGAGGCTAGCAATGGTGGAAGGAAGAAAAGTGCGTGTGAACCATGGACTCAACCTTAGTCATAAAGAACTCATATACTTATTGCAAAAATATACAAGTTATCAAAGCGAAGTATTACGTGCATGCTCCAAGGGGGATAGATTGGTAGGAAAAGACCATCGCTCATCCCCGACTGCCACTCATAAGTAAAACAATCAATAAATAAATCATGCTACGACTTCGTCACATAACGGTTCACCATACGTGCATGCTATGCGAATCACAAACTTTAACACAAGTATTTCTCAAATTCACAACTACTCAACTAGCATGACTCTAATATTACCATCTCCATATCTCAAAACAATTATCAAGTATCAAACTTCTCATAGTATTCAACACACTCATAAGAATTTTTTTTATTAATCTTGAATGCCTAACATAACTAAAGCAAATTACCATGATGTTTTGTAGGACTCTCAAAATAATCTAAGTGAGGCATGAGAGATCAATAGTTTCTATGAAACAAATCCACCGACGTGCTCTAAAAGATATAAGTGAAGCACTAGGGCAAAAACTATATAACTCAAAAGATATAAGTGAAGCACATAGAGTATTCTAACAATTTCTGAATCATGTGTGTCTCTCTCAAAAGGTGTGTACAGAAAGGATGATTGTGGAAAACTAACAAATAAAGACCCAAATAATACAAGACGCTCCAAGCAAAACACATATCATGTGGTAAATAAAAATATAGCTCCAAGTAAAGTTACCGATGGAAGTAGACGAAAGAGGGGATGCCTTCCGGGGCATCCCCAAGCTTTGGCTTTTAGGTGTCCCTAGATTATCTTGGGGAGCCATGGGAAACCCCAAGCTTAGGCCCTGTCCACTCCTTGTTCTATAATCCATCTAATCTTTCACCCAAAACTTGAAAACTTCACAACACAAAACTTAAAGTACAAAATCTCGTGAGCTCCGTTAGCGAAAGAAAACAAAACACCACTTCAAGATACTCTAATGAACTCATTATTTATTTATATTGGTGTTAAACCTACTGTATTCCAACTTCTCTATGGTTTATCAACTATTTTACTAGCCATAGATTCATCAAAATAAGCAAACAACACACGAAAAACAGAATCTGTCAAAAACAGAATAGTCTGTAGTAATCTGTAGCTAACTCAAGATCTGGAACCCCAAAAATTATACAATAAATTGTTGTACGTGAGGAATTTTATCTATTAATCATCTGCAAAAATAATTAACTAAATAGCACTTTCCAAAATAAAAATGGCAGCAGTTCTCGTGAGCCCTACTACCACTCCATCAGGCAAGCAGCCCCATTGATCATATCGATACAATCCCATGTTCTTGCCTCTGCTCTCATTTACTGCATTGAGGCAACAACGTTTCAAACTGCTGTGTGCTGCGGTAGTTGAACCCTTATCCTCTGTATGACCTGTCATTGCCACAGTAACTAGATGAAACCCACTAGCATGTGTAGGAGTTGATTGAGCCATGTATGTGTTCCTACCTTGCTATGCCTGCTAAGCTTAGAGTTGTGTCAGGTCTGGTTCATCTGGCTGATGGGCTAGAGTGAAATGATTATGTGGTAATGTGAGGGATGTGTTGAACATGATTTGGTAAAGGTATCAATGGGAGGCCATGTAGGAGTACATGGTGGGTTGTTTCATTGAGGCCGTCCATAAGAACTGAGATCTGTATGTGTGATTTAAGATTCAGTTACTACCATACATTGGGCTCGAAACCAATGGACCCTCTCGGCTTCTTAATCACCCTAGTACTCTATCCAGGAGTTGCAATTAGTTTCTGGTGTTTGTAGGTTACGTGTTGGCGGCCGTGCGTAGCGCTGACCCTAGGGGTGGGCTATGTTGCGGTAGATACACCGTGGCATGGTGTACCGAGTCACCCATTTGGTGTCTCGGGAACCTTGTTCACATCGTTCGGGGCTGTATGTGGAAACCTCGGCCGGACTCCCTGTGGATGGAACCTGGATAGGCAATAAACCTGGACTAGAGACTTGAGTGTTTAGGTAGGTCGTGGCCGACACCCTCGTTGGGCTTGCGCTTGAAGGTTGCCGAGTACATGTCGTGTAAACGGCGGTAAGTGGTGAGAGCGTGTATGAAGAAGTACACCCCTGTAGGGTTAATATCAACTACTCGAACAGCCGCGTCCGGGGTAAAGGACTGTTTGGTTGCCTATACAGTTCATAGACAAGTTAATGGTTACTACTAAAAGACTCAAGATAAGTGTGAATACCGAGGATGGCTCTCTCGTAGGATGACGAGGGAGGATCCCCGGTGGAGTATTGTGTTCGTGTTTATTGGACTCATGTGCGAAAACTATTTTACTAGTGGTGTCCCGTAGGATAGCTTAGCCAAGAGTCAAAGCTGGCTTGCTGCAATAACTCCACCACCTTCTTGAGAATGAGCATGTATAGTAGGTTCTGATGTAAGACTTGCTGAGTACCTTTGTACTCATGTTTGCTTAATTACTGTTTTCAGATGACAACACTGCCCACTCCGATGGGTTTTATGTAGATCTCGACGTCGATGAGTGACTTACCACCCAGGTGGTGATCCTGGCCATGGAGGGCCCTAGGTAGATAGACAGGTTTCAAGAAGTCTTCTTGCTTTCTAGTGTCTGTACTCAGACTATTTTATTCCGCATATGCTTTTATGCTTGTATGACTTGAGTGTCGGGTCATGTGACCCCTACCTGTATGAACATGTTATGTATGGCTCTTTGGAGCCTTTAAGTAAAGTACTTCAGTTGTAGAGTTTTGTTGTGATGCCATGTTGTATTTGCACATATCGAGCATATTGTGTGTATGATTGAAATGCTTGGTATGTGTTGGATCCGACAATCTAGTTGTTTGTCCTTGGCAGCCTTTCTTATGGGGAAATGTAGTCTAGTGCTCCTCGAGCCATAGTAGTCCGCTACAGCCCGGTTCACCGGAGTCCTGCTAGCCCAGCACTACTGCTCAGGACACTTGACTGGTCGGCATGTGTTTCACTTCATTCCTATGTCTGTCCCTTCGGGGAAATGTCACGCGGTGACTTCTGGAGTCCTGCCTAGCCTGCTACAGCCCGGTTCACCGGAGTCCTGTTAGCCCAGTGCTACAGCGCGGATTCACATGCTGATGACCGACATGCTCGATGTGATTCATGTATGCCTGTCCCCATAGGTCTGTGCCGCTTTGGGTTCACAACTAGCCATGTCGGCCCGGGTTCTCTGTCATATGGATGCTAGCGACACTATCATATACGTGCGCCAAATGGCGTAAACGGTCCCGGGCCATGGTAAGGCGACACCCGTGTGGGATACCGTGCGTGAGGCCGCAATGTGATATGAGGTGTTACCGGCTAGATCGATGTGACTTGGAATCGGGGTCCTGACAGCGTTGGCATCATAGCCGGACTGCCTGTAGGTTCATTGAGCCAAACTGGTCGATGTCGAGTCTAGAAATGCTTTAGTTATATGTAGGGGAATTGATTATGGGAGGGAACGTAAGGCTCTTTTACTCCTTTACCTTATGCCCTCTGATCTGAGTCATTCTCTTCTCATTCAACGTGGGTTAAGGACTAGGCTCTCTTCTTCTATCAGGTTCACGTGTTACTAATCTGTAGTAGCTTATAGGATTGTTTTTACAAGCCTCAGTACAGTTTCTACTACTTTTAGTATGTTGCCAGTTGAATCAGAACCTTGATATGATGTTGTTGAGTGGTATTGCAAACTGTTGTGGATGTCTCAAATCTTTTTCTGAGCATTTACACCCGTTATGCTGTCCGATTTCCCTAGAAAATTCTAATGCCTTTGCATTATTCTGTGCTTTCAGATGGCCACCCGTTCGCAGAACGAAGTGGTTCATCTGACCCGGTGCCTTGATGTGCCCGGCCACACGGCCATGTTGGTTCGAGTGATGGTTGAGTCAGGCTATCGGTGGTATCCATAATATACCGTCGAGGAGTAGTTTAGAGACTTCAACCAGAGCCAGTACCTCTGTACCGTCAGGATATATCCCTCTTATCCTGGAGCCACTGAGCCCCTTCACTGTTCCTATGGACTTGGGTTTACTATTGAGATGTCTGTGCAGGATGCAGCCTATTCAATGATGACTATCATTCGAGCCAAGACTGCCTTGCTATAGAACACCGATTTCCGATACATGCCAGCCTCACTTCCCGGAGCACAGGGGTACTATCAGGCCTTGTACTATGACTCTACACATGAGGAGTCACTACTCCGCATCACTGCCGAGATGCTCGAGGATAAGGACCGCGAAAATCGGGCCTTGCGTATGGAGCTTTTCCACGCTCGTGGTGATCATTGGGCCACTTTGACTCGGTTTGCACCTGCGGTGCACGTAGGATACATGGACATGAGGGACTTGTATCCTGTACGGTCTGGATTGCTAGATTGTATGGAGTGGCGCGATGTAGGAGGCATCACCCCTCCTCATGGTCCCCGTCTGCCACCACCTGTGGGACCAAGGCCACATCCGAGTCCCTATGGTCCGCAGGCTCCGCAGGACCGTCTGTTCCCAGATGATCATGTTCAACTTTCAGGATTTGGTAGGGACTTCTATGAGGATTACTATGGAGCCGTCTGAGCTAGTAGTATTTTCACTAGTATTGTAGTAGTTGTATTCTCCACAGTCCTGCGTGACCGTGGGATACGACTTGGTGTGTATCACGCTCCGGAGGTGTAGAAAAATAATGTATAGGAGCTTGGAATGCCTTCGATGAGATGTAATGTCTTTCACCGTAGTTGTACTCTAGCCTGGGCTTGTACTAAACTATGTACGGTGTGTATGACCAATGGTATATATATGGCAGCTTCTATATTACCATGTCGTGCAATGAACATCTTAGCATTCCATGTTATCCATTACATTATGCACTTCCTTGCTAAGTTTGTGCCATCCTTATTTGAACTGTTGTCTTGTTTTCTCCTAGGATGGTCAACACCCGCAGAAACCCTGCTGCTCCGGAGCAAGGGGAAGCCGGCGCAGTTAGGGGTGAAAATCTGCCTCACCCGCCTTCTCTGGCCGAAGTGATGCTGGAGGCGGAAAGAAACAAGCGTGAGACTAACCGCTTGCTGGAGCGGATTGAGCAGAACACTGCACGCCATCAACAAAATGACTTGGTGTCAATCAATGACTTCATGAAGTTGTACCCACCAAAGTTTAACCATTCCGTCGAGCCCCTCGACGCGGATGACTCGCTTCGCAGCATCACCCACAAGCTACGTTCTGCCAACGTAGCCGAAGCTGATAAGGTTACCTATGCTGCCTATCACCTCGAAGGCCCTACTAGCCTTTGGTGGGAAAATTTTGAAGCTATGCTCCCGGTCGGCCAAATCACTACTTGGATGAATTCAGTGAGGCTTTCCGTGAGCATCACATCCCGGAAGGTCTCATAGATCCCAAGAGGGAAGAGTTCTGCAATTTCACCCAAGGAAGACTAACTGTGGATGCATATAGTCGTGAATTTGGGAATCTGGCATGATATGCTCCTGAAGAGGTATCCACAGATGCTAAGAAGCAGGAAAGGTTCCGCAAGGGACTTAACCCTGAGCTTCGCCGCGATCTTCGTCTGCATGAGTGCACCTCCTTTCAGAAGTTGGTCAATAAAGCCATTAGTGCTGATACAGGCCAGTCTGACTATGACGCTTCACGCAAGCACTCTCGTGATTTTGGCTCTTCATCCGGCTCTGGATCTCAGAAGCGCCGGGTGTGGATTCCAAGCATGGCACTACCACCCAGGTTCATTCCGAGGCCATCCTTTGAGGCGCCTCGTCCCAACCAGCAGTTTGCACCGTCCAAGCCCTATGGTGGCCCCGCTGCTAATGCTGATCCACGCCCCAATGTTGTGACATGTTTCAACTATGGAGAGCCGGGTCACTATAGTCGAGAGTGTCCCCAGCACAACAACCCCAATCAGTCTGTAAAGTCCGTTGGTCGTGGTAAGCCAGCGGGAAAGACATTCTACACCAAGCCGGTCACCACTGCACGTGGTCATGTCAACTATGTCTCAGCTGAGGAGGCTCATGAGGATCCTAACGTCGTCCTTGGTACGCTCCTTGTTAATTGCCATCCGGCATCTGTTCTTTTTGATACTGGAGCATCTCATTCATTCAATCCGAGAGCTATGCTCGATTGCATAACACGACATTCTGTGACATGCCCACTTCCATGGTAATTCAAACTCCGGGTTCCAAATGGCAAACTTCTAGAGCAAGCCATGGGAACGAAATTCTTGTTGATAGACTTGTCTTCCTGGCATCCTTAATAGGTCTCAAGTCCTCCGACATAAACATCATCTTGGGTATGGACTGGATGTCAGCTCATTATGCTAAGATTTATTATGCTACTAGAACCGTTCAACATACTCACCCATCGGGCCAGACAGTCAATGTCTTAACTCGAGTGGCCAAGCGCCAGCTTTACTCCCTAAATGCCAACCCCCTTCCAGACCTTGAAGATATTCCGGTAGTCCGAGACTTCCCGAATGTCTTTCCAGAAGAACTGTGTCACACCCTGCATTTTGTAACACTTCATTTGCAAAGCATGAAAATTTGGACCAACAAAAACTTTTGCATTATTTGGCTTTTTATTGTGGAGTTGGTTTTTCTCTCTGTGATTTTTAAGTGCTCTACAAAGTCAACAATTTCACCCTCTATATTTCATGTCCTTGCCTCAAACTTCTACCCAATGATCATGCCATGTATAGTGCAATGTAGTATTTTCTTACAAAAATAATTTGGCCAAAAAGTATTTTCTAAAATTAGATTTCCAAAAACCCTTGAATTGAGATTTGCACTGCAAGTACTTAATTAAGGGCAGGAAAAATATTTCCAAAAGTATTTTTGACTCCTATTAGATATAGGATACCCATAAACACCAAAGATATAATTTTAAAAGTTATTTTCCTATTTTATTTAAAGGCTTTTTCTTAAGGCCAGAAATGGTCTTTAATAGGGAAAAATTATTTTATTGATTCAAAAATGTTTGACAAAAATCAGGGAAACTCAGTGGGCATATATTTCCCATATATAAGAGTTTCAACATATGGTCATGATCAAAATATTGGACAAAATCTCCCAAAACCATTTCTGCCCATTTCAAGGATTTGAAATATTTCTATAGGAAATATTTTCATAAAAATCCAAGAAAAATCCAGCAAGTCACAAATGCATGTTGTGATCACCTTGCAAAGCCTCAAGAAAATTAAAGTCATTTTGGTTCACCAAAATGCCCCAAAACCCTCTCTGACCAGAACAAAATTTGAACAAGTTTGTACTACCAACTTTCTCTCTTTGACCCCAACTTTTGTGAGCATGTTCACATGGCCAAATGAGGCCACTAGACCAAGTAGTGCATCAAGGAGAAGTGTTATGCTCAACTAGATCTACACAAGTCTATTTCTGCTAATTTCTAGGGTTTAACAAAGTTACACAGGCAACGTTTCCCAAATGAGCTCAAATTTGGTGGCACACCCTATTTCTAAGTGTCATTCCATCCTGTTAAGTATCATGGCAATTGGAGTTCATTTTCTTGCCAAAATCTTTATCAAATACCTTCTGCCATTTTTCCAAAAACACCATTTTGACCCCTTCCACTAATCTCCTTGAGCTCGACTTTTTACCACAGCTCCTTCTAGTCCCCTTTCACCTCCAGTAACAAGGGCAAATCCACAGCTCACTTATTGTATGGGTAAAACCCCACTTTCTCTCTCTGGACAGCCCATTTGCACACTTCTTCTTCCTCTCCCCTCACCCCAGTGGCCATCCATGGCATCCAATGCACCACCCCATTACTTTACTCACCCCTAGACCTGCTAGACATCAAAGTACGCGCTCACCATGCATAAAGAATGGCCATGCCGGCCATTTGGGAGCTCTGGAGCGCGATACAGTGCACTCCCGCACTGTAGCCGCCCCCTTCCAACCACCTCCGGCCACCTCGGGCCTCCCCCGCGCGCCTGCCGATGCGCCTCGGTGTCCGCAGCATGCTACGCGGTCGGCGCCCTTCTCTCTCCTCCTCCCCGCGCCTCCGCACTAGCGAACAGAGGCCACCCGAGCGCGCTAATGGAGCGGCTCACACGCGCGCGTCTCTGACCTCTCCCCGCTCTCTCCCTTAGCTCCCCTCGGCGTAGTCCATGCCCAGGAACACCCCAGACACGGCGCCAGCTCCTCCCAAGCCCTGTGGCGACGAGCAGGAGCTCTCCGGCGCACGAGTCCACAGCACCTCGCCGTTCGCTTATTTAAGGGCCTCCCCGAGCCCTTCTTTCCTCACCACTCGCTCTCTCACTCCCCTAATCATCCCCCTGCACCCCCAGTTCATCTCCAGAGCTGCCCGAGCTCGAGATCAAGCTCGAGCTCCGCCGCTTCGGCTCACCGGAGTTGCGAGGTACAGGCTTCCCCCGCTCCTCCTCTGCCCCGATCTGAAACCACCTCCTCCCACTGATCATTTCCCCTCTCTTCCCCGCCTTGTTTGCAGCCGGAGTCGGCCGGAACCGTCGACACCCGAAGGTCCTCTGCCGCAAGACCTCGTCGCCGGCAAACCAGGCAACTCTGGTGACGTCCACCACCTCCACCCGAATGGCGACAGGACGCTGAGCCCAGCCATGCCCTTGCCCGACCTCGCCGTGCCCTGCATCGTCGCCGGTGAGCTCGCCAGCCGCCTGGACTCAGGGTTAGGGATGACAGGCGGGCCCCACCTGTCAGCCTCTCCCCTTCATCGCCCCCCTCTCTCTTGCTAACGCCTGGGCCCCGCCCGTCAGGTTTAAACCTAGCGCGCGCGCGTGCACCAGTGCACTGGGCCGCCTCTCTGGCTAGGCCTGCTGCGCTGCGGCTGTTCTGGCCCAGCAGGCACAGTGCTCCTTCCCCTTTTTCTTTTTCAGTCATGTTTCCAAAAATTCCACAGGATAAAATATATGTCCAAATAAATTAATTCCAATTCCTAAATTCCTAAAGTATTGCAACCTATTTAATGGTGCAACTTTCATTCAAATCCGACAACCTTTTCTTCACTGTAAATATTTAAATGTGATTTTAAGCATTTAAATAAACCTTTGAAAACCCATTTCTCCTATTCTGCTACTCCAAATCCAAAACTAGGAATTTTCCCCTTATTAGTTTTCAACCTAGTATTTAACAAAAATAAGTTGACATTTTTCTGAGCACTTTGGTTTTTCTATTTAATTATTGCCTTATTTTCTCGTTATTATTTTGCGACCATAGATTGCATTGCTGACGAAGGAGTTGGACCAGAAGACTTTGAAGACCTAGAAGATTTTGCTGAGCCAGGCAAGCAGCCCTTTGACCATGTCTATGAAACCCTTTTTATGCATGTCATATAGCACTTTATTAGTGTTGCATCGGAGTCATGATGAGATGGTAACCACTTTGATGGGTTGCCTCTATTACTTCCTCGTTGATACTAGCATTGTGCATTACCCTACCTTCTTATGAGGGTTATGCCGGTGGGAGTAGATAGGATGCTAAGTAGTGCTACGCAAAGGGACGGGTATATGCATGATGATGGAGGCAAAGTATTTTCAAAAGACTTTTCGAAAACCCCATCGGGTGCCACTTATGCCCGAGGGAGACAATGAGATGGGTAACCACTTGATGACGAAGTGGTGTACCGAGGCAAGTGTGTGTTGTTTCGAAAACGTATTAGATTTAAGATTTGTCGACTGTCCCAACCTTACATGCGCAACCACTCTACCCTTATATGGGAAAGGGCATTATTGATTACTTAGGTTGGTACTAGCTTGGAGCCCGCATTACTAGTCACGGGGGGGACTTGGTGCTCTCTCTCGGGACGGGGTCGTGCCAGGTAGGGCGGCCATGACTGTTTTCACAGGGCACTGGATACACCGTTGTGTCCCCTCTTGGATGTTACGATCTCGAGTGAGTCTCATATGATGTGCATCGTGAGGATACAGAACAACGAGTGGACTCCTTGTTAGTGTCGTGTAGGGAAAGATAATGATCGGGTGCTTACCCCGGGTACTTGAGGTATCGCGGGTCATGGATGACACGGAAGTTCCCCGGATCTTGTGGGTAAAGTGTGCAACCTCTGCAGAGTGTAAAACTATTTGAATAGCCGTGTCCATTGTCAAGGAAAGTTGGGCGGTGCTGCTTAAACTACGTCCACGTGTTTACAAACCAGTGTGTGTGTTGGATAAGTGGGAAGAACTACTTGGGTCAAGTCAAGGACTTGACATGATTGAGTTGGGTTGGTGCCCACTCTATTTATGTTGATATCTGTAGCATGTCCTCATGGTTACTTGAATTCTCCTGATGCATGTCTTACACGTTGTTGAACTTGTCATTGCACTCAAAACTAGCTTTCCGCAAAAATTTACCTATATCATGCATTGTTGTATCTTGAACCAAAACATGGGTTGCTTGCGAGTACTTTCAAAGTACTCATTGGCTTGCCACTGGTTATTTAATTGGCCAGGCATGGAAGAACAGGAGTTCGAAGAAGAATTCTTTGGAGACGAACATGCGAACTAGGACGCTTCCCATTCAGAATGCCTGTAGGGTTAAGGCAGATGGCATGGGTTCCACTTATCGACGAATTCCACCACCGCCACCACCTCCAAACATGGACATGGCTCCGCTTCTCCAAGCCTTCCAAGAGGAACGCCAAGCCAACACTGCAGTGCTCCAGATGATTGCTCAAGCTGTCAACCGCTAGCTGGTGGGAAACGGCAATGGACGTTCCACGTTGGTGGAGTTCAAGAAGCATGCACCTCCCACCTTCATCGAGACTGCTGAACCCCTGGATGCAGACGACTGAGTCCGCACCATTGAGGATCTGCTGGAACTAGTCGGATGCACTGAGGACCGTGAGAAGGTGGCATATGCTGCTCACTGTCTCGGGGGAACTGCTAGAGCTTGGTGGGATGGATTCAAGGCCATGCATGCCGAGCGAAACATCACTTGGAATGACTTCAAGGCAGAATTCCGCAAAGCCCACATTCCTTCCGGAATCATGGCCATCAAGAAGCGTGAGTTCCCAGCCCTGAAGCAAGGTAGTAGCACTGTCAAGGAGTACATGCAGAAGTTCAGTGTTCTCTCAAGGTATGCCCCTGAAGATGTCAGCACTGATGCTGCCAAAAGGGAGCGCTTCATGGAAGGCCTTAACCAGACTCTGCAGTACTCTCCTGTTGTGTGTGACTGCCCGACCTTTCCTGATTTGGTGAACAAGGCACTCATGCTTGAAGATAAGCAACGTGCTTTGGATGACACCCGTAAGCGCAAGATGATCAGCAAGCCTCGCCCGTGGCAGCTAGCCCCGGTCAAGCCAACTTATCAGCAGCCAAGAGCTCCTGCACCCCGCACCAACTATCCACCCTAGCAGTATGCCAACCCCAGGCCAGCTTACAACAACCCCAATAACAATGCTGGCAAGAGCAGCAACCCCAACCAAGTCACTTGCTTTGGATGTGGTCAGCCAGGACACTACTCCAAGAATTGCCCCAACAAGAAGCCTGACGCCCCGCGCCCCAATGCACAGGACCCAGGACAAGGCCGTGGAATGCCACTAAGGAACCAAGCTCCCCGCAACCCGCCCAACAACGACAGGGGTCGTGTGAATCATGTCACTGCTGAAGAAGCCCAGGAAGACCCGGACATCATGCTGGGTACGTTCCTTGTCAACTCAACACCTGCAACTGTCTTGTTTGTTCTGGAGCCACGCATTCATTTGTCACCCAAAAGTTTGCATTAAAAAGTGGCATGACCCCTACACCCCTGAATGACCCTATGGTGGTACAAACCCCCAAAGCAGAGATGAGAGCCAAGATAGGATGTAAAGGAGTCGGGATTGTCATTAATGGGGTAGACTTCCAAGCAGACCTTATCATCTTGAGATCGCAAGGCTTGGATGTGATCTTAGGAATGGATTGGCTCATCAAGCACCAAGGCTTGTTAGATTGTGCCAACCGAACCGTCACTGTGACCAATGACCAAGGAGTCGAAGTTAAGGTTGCTCCCAACCCCTCCTCTGCTCAAGGTGCCCAAGTCAACTGTCTGTCAGAAGTTGGATTGGAGCAAGTGCCGGTAGTATGCGAATACCCCGATGTCTTTCCTCATGAGCTACCGGGAATGCCTCCTGACCGAGACATTGAGTTCATCATCGATCTCATGCCCGGAGCAGGACCCATCTATAAGAAGCCTTATAGAATGGGATCGGAAGAGTTAGCAGAGTTGAAGAAGCAACTGGAAGAGCAGTTGAGGAAAGGATTTATCCGCCCTAGTGCCTCCCCTTGGGGATCACCTGTTCTGTTTGTGGCAAAGAAGGACTGTACCATCCGCTTATGCATTGACCACCGCTCCCTCAATGAAGTTACAATCAAGAACAAGTATCCACTTCCCAAGATTGAAGATCTGTTTGATCAACTCAATGGGGCCAAGGTGTTCTCCAAGATCGACCTCAGATCTGGGTATTACCAGCTGAAAATCAGACCGCAAGATATTCCGAAGACGGCATTTGTAACCAGATATGGCCTGTACGAGTGCACGGTCATGTCCTTTGGATTGACCAATGCCCCAGCTTATTTCATGTATCTCATGAATAAGGTCTTCATGGAATATTTGGACAAGTTTGCCGTTGTCTTCATTGATGACATTCTTGTCTTTTCGAAGACGGAAGAAGAGCACGAGCAACACTTGAGGATGGTCCTAGACAAGCTTCAAGAGCACCAACTGTATGCCAAGTTCAGCAAGTGTGAATTTTGGCTGCGTGAAGTTGGATTCTTGGGTCATGTTTTGACCGAAGAGGGATTGTCGGTCGATCCCACTAAGATTGAAGCCGTGACAGAATGGCAATCCCCAAGCAATGTGAAGGAAGTCAGAAGCTTCCTCGGACTCGCGAGATATTACCGCAAGTTCGTTGAAGGATTCTCAAGCATTGCCCGACCCATGACTCAACTCTTGAAGAAGGACAAGAAGTTTGAATGGACACCGAAGTGTGAAGAGAGCTTCCAGGAGCTGAAGAAGAGACTGACCACCGCCCCAGTTCTCGCCACACCGGATATACACAAGGAGTTTGTGGTATATTGTGATGCGTCAAGAACCGGACTGGGAGGTGTTCTGATGCAAGAAGGCAGAGTCATAGCTTACCTTTCAAGGCAACTACGGCCTCATGAAGAGAACTATGCTACTCATGACCTCGAGTTGGCAGCTGTAGTTCATGCCCTGAAAACATGGCGACATTACCTCCTAGGGAAGCGGTGTGAGATATACACAGATCATAAAAGTCTGAAGTATATTTTCACTCAGAAGGAATTGAACATGAGGCAAAGAAGATGGCTAGAGTTGATCAAGGATTATGACCTCAGTGTTCAATACCACCCTGGGAAGGCTAATGTGGTGGCAGATGCATTAAGCAGGAAGGCTTGTTCCTTGAATGCTATGCTTAAGGAAAGGCTACCCGCCTTGTATGTAGAACTTGAAGGCTTCGGGTTGGAACTGGTTGCACCAGGATTCTTAGCCAACCTTGAAGTCAAGCCTACCCTGATGGATGATATTAAGGAAGCTCAGAAGGGACACGAGAGTATTGAAGGCATCAAGAGGAAGATCAAGGCAGGCAAGGCCCCGGGATTCTTAGTGGATGAGAAAGGAATCGTGTGGTTTGGGAATCGCATTTGCGTACCCAACAAGATTGAGCTGAAGAATTTGATCTTGCAAGAAGCTCATGACACCCCGTATTCCATCCACCCTGGAGGAACCAAGATGTATCAAGACCTGAAGGAAAGATTTTGGTGGCACGGGATGAAAAGTGAGATTGCCACCTATGTTGCAAAGTGTGATGTATGCCAAAGGGTCAAAGCTGATTATCAGCGACCTGCTGGAATGCTCCAACCACTCAAGGTTCCCGAGTGGAAATGGGATAAAGTCGGAATGGATTTCATCACTGGACTACCTAGGTCAAACAAGGCACATGACTCCATCTGGGTCGTAGTCGATCATTTGACTAAAGTATCCCATTTCATTCTTGTGAAGACTACCTATGATGGCAACCAGCTGGCAACTCTATACATCAACAGAATCGTAAGCCTTCATGCTGTTCCCAGGGAGATTGTGTCAGACTGAGGAACCCAGTTTACCTGTAGGTTCTGGAAAAAGTTCCAAGAGGCCATGGGGACCAAGTTATCTTTCAGCACTGCTTTCCACCCACAGACCGGAGGTCAGACAGAACGAGTAAATCAGATAATCAAAGATATGCTCCGAGCCTGTGTCTTGGCATATGGAGCTAGGTGGGAAGATTGCCTCCCTTTTGCCGAGTTCTCCTACAACAACAGTTATCAGTCAAGCCTCCAGATGGCACCATTTGAGGTGTTGTATGGACGCAAGTGTCGCACACCCCTCAATTGGTCAGAAACGGGAGAAGGGCTAGTGTTTGGGCCCGATATCCTCCGTGAAGCAGAAGAGCAAGTTCAGCTAGTCAGAGAGCAACTGAAGACCTCCAAGTCGAGACAGAAGAGCTATGCTGACACTCGTCGTTGACAAGTAGACTTCCAAGTTGGAGACCATGTATACCTGCGAGTAACTCCTCTTAAGGGAACCAAGCGTTTCCACGTTAAGGGAAAGCTCGCACCAAGATTTATCGGCCCCTTCGAGATCACCGCATGTTGTGGAGAACTGGCTTACCAGTTGGAACTGCCACCTGATCTATCCGATGTGCACAACATATTCCACGTGTCACAACTCCGGAAGTGTCTCCAAGTCCCAGACAAGCCTGATCTTTACAAGGACGTCGATCACCAAGCCATTGACCTTCAGCCCAATTTGACCTACCACGAGAGACCCATCTGCATTTTGGATGAGGCTGAACGACGCACTCTAAGCCGCACAATCAAGTACCTCAAGGTCCAGTGGAGCAACCACACTGAAGCAGAAGCAACCTGGGAACGTGAAGACTACCTTAGGTCCGAGTTTTCATATCTCTTTAAAGCCTAGTTTAGGAATCTCGGGGACGAGATTCTTATAAGGGGGGTAGGTCTGTCACACCCTGCATTTTGTAACACTTCATTTGCAAAGCATGAAAATTTGGACCAACAAAAACTTTTGCATTATTTGGCTTTTTATTTTGGAGTTGGTTTTTCTCTCTGTGATTTTTAAGTGTTCTACAAAGTCAACAATTTCACCCTCTATATTTCATCTCCTTGCCTCAAACTTCTACCCAATGATCATGCTATGTGTATAGTGCAATTTAGTATTTTCTTACAAAAATAATTTGGCCAAAAAGTATTTTCTAAAATTAGATTTCCAAAAACCCTTGAATTGAGATTTGCACTGCAAGTACTTAATTAAGGGCAGGAAAAATATTTCCAAAAGTATTTTTGACTCCTATTAGATATAGGATACCCATAAACCCCAAAGATATAATTTTAAAAGTTATTTTCCTATTTTATTTAAAGGCTTTTTCTTAAGGCCAGAAATGGTCTTTAATAGGGAAAAAATATTTTATTGATTCAAGAATATTTGACAAAATTCAGGGAAACTCAGTGGGCATATATTTCCCATATATAAGACTTTCAACATATGGTCATGATCAAAATATTGGACAAAACCTCCCAAAACCATTTCTGCTCATTTCAAGGATTTGAAATATTTATACAGGAAATATTTTCATAAAAATCCAGGAAAAATCCAGAAAGTCACAAATGCATGTTGTGATCACCTTGCAAAGCCTCAAGTCAATTAAAGTCATTTTGGTTCACCAAAATGCCCCAAAACCCTCTCTGACCAGAACCAAATTTGAACAAGTTTGTACTCACAACTTTATCTCTTTGACCCCAAATTTTGTGAGCATGTTCACATGGCCAAATGAGGCCACTAGACCAAGTAGTGCATCAAGGAGAAGTGTTATGCTCAACTAGATCTACACAAGTCTATTTCTGCTAATTTCTACGGTTTACCAAAGTTACACAGGAAACTTTTCCCAAATGAGCTCAAATTTGGTGGCACACCCTATTTCTAAGTGTCATTCCATCCTGTTAAGTATCATGGCAATTGGAGTTCATTTTCTTGCCAAAATCTTTATCAAACACCTTCTACCATTTTTCCAAAAACACCATTTTGACCCCTTCCACTAATCTCCTTGAGCTCAACTTTTTACCACAGCTCCTCCTAGTCCCCTTTCACCTCCAGTAACAAGGGAAAATCCACAGCTCACTTATTGTATGGGTAAAACTCCACTTTCTCTCTCTGGACAGCCCATTTGCACACTTCTTCTTACGCTCCCCTCACCCCAGTGGCCATCCATGGCATCCAATGCACCACCCCATTACTTTACTCAACCCCTAGACCTGCTAGACATCAAAGGACGCGCTCACCATGCATAAATAATGGCCATGCCGGCCATTTGGGCGCTCTGGAGCACGCTATAGTGCGCTCCCGCACTGTAGCCGCCCCCTTCCAACCACCTCCGGCCACCTCGGGCCTCCCCCGCGCGCCTCCCGATGCGCCTCGGCGTCCGCAGCATGCTACGCGGTCGGCCCCCTTCTCTCTCCTCCTCCCCGCGCCTCCGCGCTAGCGAACAGAGGCCGCCCGAGCGCACCAATGGAGCGGCTCACACGCACGTGTCTCTGACCTCTCCCCACTCTCTCCCTTAGCTCCCCTCGGCATAGTCCACGCCCAGGAACACCCCAGACACAGCGCCAGCTCCTCCCGAGCCCTGTGGCGACGAGCAGGAGATCTCCGGCGCACGAGTCCACAGCACCTCGCTGTTCGCCTATTTAAAGGCCTCCCCGAGCCCTTCTCTCCTCACCACTCGCTCTCTCACTCCCCTAATCACCCCCCTGCACCCCCAGTTCGTCTCCAGAGCCGCCCGAGCTCGAGATCAAGCTCGAGCTCCGCCGCTTCGGCTCGCCGGAGTTCGCGAGGTACAGGCTTCCCCCGCTCCTCCTCTGCCCCGATCTGAAACCGCCTCCTCCCACTGATCATTTCCCCTCTCTTCCCTGCCTCGTTTGCAGCCGGAGTCGGCCGGAACCGTCGACACCCGAAGCACCTCCGCCGCAAGACCTCGTCGCCGGCGAACCAGGCAACTCTGGTGACGTCCACCACCTCCACCCGAACGGCGACACGACGCTGAGCCCAGCCGCGCCTCGCCCGACCTCGCCGTGCCCTGAATCGTCATCGGTGAGCTCGCTAGCCGCCTGGACTCAGGGTTAGGGATGATAGGCGGGCCCCTCCTGTCAGCCTCTCCGCTTCATTGTCCCCCCTCTCTCTCACTAATGCCTGGGCCCCGCCCGTCAGGTTTAAATTTGGCGCGCGCGTGCACCAGTGCGTTGGGCCGCCTCTCTGGCTGGGCCTGTTGCACTGCGGCTATTCTGGCCCAACAGGCACAGTGCTCCTTCCCCTTTTTCTTTTTCAGTCACGTTTCCAAAAATTCCACAGGATAAAATATATGTCCAAATAAATTAATTCCAATTCCTAAATTCCTAAAGTATTGCAACCTATTTAATGGTGCAACTTTCATTCAAATCCAACAACCTTTTCTTCACTGTAAATATTTACATGTGATTTTAAGCATTTAAATAAACCTTTGAAAACCCATTTCTCCTATTCTGCTACTCCAAATCCAAAACTAGGAATTTTCCCCTTCTTAGTTTTCAGCCTAGTATTTAACAAAAATAAGTTGACATTTTTCTGAGCACTTTGGTTTTCTGTTTAATTATTGCCTTATTTTCTCGTTATTATTTTGCGACGATAGATTGCGTTGCTGACGAAGGAGTTGGACCAGAAGACTTTGACGACCCAGAAGATTTTGCTGAGCCAGGCAAGCAGCCCTTTGACCATGTCTATGAAACCCTTTTTATGCATGTCATATAGCACTTTATTAGTGTTGCATCGGAATCATGATGAGATGGTAACCACTTTGATGGGTTGCCTTTATTACTTCCTCATTGATACTTGCATTGTGCATGACCCTACCTTCTTATGAGGGTTATGCCGGTGGGAGTACATAGGATGCTAAGTAGTGCTATGCAAAGGGACGGGTATATGCATGATGATGGAGGCAAAGTATTTTCAAAAGACTTTTCGAAAACCCCATCGGGTGCCACTTATGCCCGAGGGAGACAATGAGATGGGTAACCACTTGATGACGAAGTGGTGTACCGAGGCAAGTGTGTGTTGTTTCGAAAACGGAGTAGATTTAAGATTTGTCGACTGTCCCAACCTTACATGCGCAACCACTCTACCCTTATATGGGAAAGGGCATTATTGATTACTTAGGTCGGTACTAGCTTGGAGCCCGCATAACTAGTGAGGGGGGGGGGAGTTGGTGCTCTCTCTCGGGATGGGGTCGTGCCAGGTAGGGCGGCCATGACTGTTTTCACAGGGCACCGGATACACCATTGTGTCCCCTCTCGGATGTTACGATCTCGAGTGAGTCTCGTATGATGTGCATCGTGAGGATACGGAACAATGAGTGGACTCCTTGTTAGTGTCGTCTAGGGAAAGATAATGATCGGGTGCTTACCCCGGGTAGTTGAGGTATCGCGGGTCATGGATGACACGGAAGTTCCCTGGATCTTGTGGGTAAAGTGTGCAACCTCTGCAGAGTGTAAAACTATTCGAATAGTCGTGTCCACGGTCAAGGACAGTTGGGCGGTGCTTCTTAAACTACGTCCACATGTTTACAAACTAGTGTGTGTGTTGGATAAGTGGGAAGAACTACTTGGGTCAAGTCAAGGACTTGACATGATTGAGTTGGGTTGGTGCCCACTCTATTTATGTTGATATCTGTAGCATGTCCTCATGGTTACTTGAATTCTCCTGATGCATGTCTTACACGTTGTTGAACTTGTCATTGCACTCAAAACTAGCTTTCCGCAAAAATTTACCTATATCATGCATTGTTGTATCTTGAACCAAAACATGGGTTGCTTGCGAGTACATTCAAAGTACTCATTGGCTTTCCACTGGTTATTTAATTGGCCAGGCATGGAAGAACAGGAGTTCGAAGAAGAATTCTTTGGAGACGAACATGCGAACTAGGACGCTTCCCAGTCAGAATGCCTGTAGGGTTAAGGCAGATGGCGTGGGTTCCACTTATCGACGAAGATTTCCGCTGCTTGTGTTTCATTTGATGTTCAGCCCTTAAGGCTTTATCTATGTAAGACTTGACCATAATGGTCATGATTTGTGTAAGACGGTATGTATGGATGTAAGACTCTTGTTATTCAGCTTTTGTGTGTTCAGTGAGCATTGATCTCTGGGATCACTGTACACGTGCATTCGGTGATCTCGACTTATGAGTCGGGGTCCCCACAAACTGCCAGGTGTTCCACCTGACAGGAATGTCGAGTTTGTGATAGACCTTGTTCCAGGAACCGTTCCAATCTCTAGAAGACCCTATAAGATGGCACCCTTAGAACTAGCCGAGCTTAAGAACCAACTCGATGAGTCCTTGAAAAAGGGTTTCATCCGTCCTAGTTCCTCTCCTTGGGCTTGCCCCATCCTCTTCGTCAAGAAGAAGGATGGAACGGATCAGATGGTTGTAGATTTACCGACCTATCAACTTGGTCACCATCAAGAACAAGTATCCGCTTCCCAGGATCAACGATCTATATGACCAGCTCGCTGGATCCTCAGTCTTTTCCAAGATGGATTTGAGGTTGGGCTACCATCAAATCAAAATCAGAAACGGGGACATTCCCAAAATGGCCTTTGTTACTCGTTATGGCCAATACGAGTACACCGTTATGTCCTTCGGTTTAACCAATGCCCCAGCCACCTTCTCTCAGTTAATGAAGTCGGTCTTCATGGAGTATTTGGATAAATTCGTCATAGTATACCTCAATGACATACTCATCTACTCCAAGAATGAAGAGGAACATGCCGAACATCTAAGGCTGGTATTGACGAAACTTTGAGAGCATCGCCTTTATGCCAAATTCTCCAAGTGTGAATTTTGGTTGCCAGAAGTGACCTATCTAGGCCATGTAATATCTGGTAAGGGTATTGCTGTCAATCCCGAGCGAGTTCAAGCCATCCTTGATTGGACTCCACCTGAGACAGTCAAGCAAGTTCGGAGCTTCCTAGGCTTAGCGAGCTACTGCCGCCGCTTCTCGAGAATTTCTCCATGGTTGCTAAACCTCTAACTGAACTCCTCAAGAAAGATAAAAAGTTCGAGTGGACCCCACAGTGCGAGTTCAGCTTTCAGGAACTGAAAAGACGCCTGACATCTGCTCCCGTACTGGTACCACCAGATTTTTCCAAGGACTTTATTATCTATTGCGATGCCTCCCGACAAGGACTAGGTTGCATACTCATGCAAGATCGTCAGATAATTACCTATGCCTCACGACAATTACACCCACATGAGGAAACTATCCCACACATGATCTGGAGCTTGCAGCTGTAGTCCATGCACTCAAAACTTGGCAACATTACCTTCTCGGTAATCGTTGCGAGATCTTCACCAATCACCAAAGTTTGAAATATATCTTCACCCAACCGGATTTGAATCTCAGGCAACGACGTTTGGTCGAGTTGATCTCGGATTACGACTTAGGAATAACTTACACCCCGGGCAAAGCCAATGTCATGGCTGATGCACTAAGTCGTAAATCCTATTGTAACAACCTGATGTTACAACAAAGTCAACCACTTCTCCATGAGGAATTTCGTAAGCTTAATCTTCACATTGTTCCTCGAGGATTCCTATCCACCCTGGTGGCGAAACCTACCCTTACGAATCAGATCATCAAGGCATAGAAGGTAGATCCGGGAATCTCCCGTATGAAGAGAAACATTAAGAAAGGAGTTGTCAATTGTTTCTCCGTTGATGATCAAGGTGTGGTATACTTTGGAAACCGCTTAGTGGTTCCCAAGGCATGAAACCTGAGGCGGCTGATCCTTAAGGAAGCTCATGAATCCCCTCTCACCATTCATCCCGGTAGTACTAAGATGTATCAAGACCTACGCTAGAGGTTTTGGTGGACTAGGATGAAGAGAGAAATTGCTCAATACATTGCTAGTTGCGACGTCTGTCGTCGTGTTAAAGCAGAGCATCAATGGCCTGCTGGCACCCATCAACCTTTGGCTATTCCTGAGTTGAAACGGGATAAAATTAGTATGGATTTCATTACTGGGTTTCCCAGGACCAAGAGAGGGAATAATGCTATCTTCGTCGTGATCGACCGTCTTTCCAAAGTAGCCCACTTTCTACCTGTTCGTGAGAGTATCACCGCTAGCCAGCTAGCTGATTTATACATCCCCCGAATAGTGTGTCTTCATGGTTCCCATTAGAAATTAACTCAGACCGTGGGAGTCTTTCACCTCTTGATTTTGGGAAAGTTTCCAAAATGCTATGGGAACTCGTCTCTCTTTTAGCACCGCCTTCATCCTCAATCAAGTGGTCAAGTAGAGCAAGTCAATCAAATTTTGGAAGATATGCTCCGAGCTTCTGTCATCTCATTCAGAATGGGTTGGGAGAAATGCCTTCCATTCGCGGAGTTTGCTTATAACAATAGTTATCAAGCTAGCTTGGGCAAAGCTCCTTTCGAAGTTCTCTATGGACGAACTTGTCGAATGCCTCTTAACTGGTTAGAAACCGGGGAAAGACAACTCTTTGGCCCAGATATGATTCAGGAAGCAGAAGAGCAGGTTCGCGTTATTCGTGAGAAATTGAAAACAGCCCAATCTCGTCAAAAGAGCCAATATGATCGTAAACATAAGCTCATGACTTATGAAGTCGGCGAGAAGGCTTACCTTCGGGTTACTCCGTTAAAGGGAACCCATCGTTTCGGTATCAAAGGCAAATTGGCTCCTCGTTACATTGGACCCTTTCACATTCTTGCCAAACAAGGAGAAGTTGCCTACCAATTGGAACTACCTTCGCATCTTTCCAGAGTTCACGATGTCTTCCACGTTTCTCAACTCAGGCGTTGCTTTGCGGATCCTATCCGTGGAGTGGACCATGAAACGCTTGATCTACAAGATAACCTCTCATATCGGGAATATCCCATTCGTATCCTTGATCAAGCCAAGCGTACCACTCGATGCCATAATATCAAGTTTCTCAAGGTTCAATGGTCACACCATTCCGAGAAAGAAGCCACTTGGGAAAGGGAGGATCGTCTTCGACTCGAGTACCCCACCTTCTTCCCGGATGATCCTAAATCTCGGGACGAGATTCTTTTGAGTGGGGGTGAGTTGTTACACCCTAGATGGTTCATGCATTAGAGTGTTGCATCATGTCTACTTTTACAGAAACTTGAAATGGGGATGACAGAACCCCCAGAACCCCCTGGAAACAACTAGGGTTTACTAAAATTATTTTCAATGAACCCAAAATGCCCTTCACAAAAAGTTCATCATTTCTGGATTGGGTGAAAACCTTGGCAAAAATGGTGCACTCTTTTCTAGGACATTCTGGAATTTTTGAATTAAATCATAAGTATTTGAATTTGGGCATTTAAATGCTATAAAATATTCTAAATGCTCAAATAATTCTGGAAATAAGTGTGGGCTGTTGGAAATAATCTAAACAGAGCCTATGATTATTTTCAGGATTTTTGTAAGTGCCTAAGTATTTTTAATGAAGCCACAAACTTACAGAAAAATAGAAAAACAGAAATAAAAGAGGAGCAGGAAACTTACCTGGCCGCAGCCCACCTGGCCAGCCCAGCACTGTGCTGGCCCACGCCAGCCAGCTGCTTCTCCCTCACCAGGCATGCACAGAGGTGACGCCGGCGAGCACGAGCTCGCCACGGCGTCAGCTGCTTGCCGCCCACGAGGCCAAGACACCTGGGCGAGCTCCACGTCGCCGCCCCAACCCCGTGGACATCCCATTCGCACCCCTGCCTCTCTCCCTCGCTCCCCTGAAGCCATGGCCGACGCAGCCGCCGTCATCTTGCCACCGTAGCCGCAGCCACCGTCGTCCTCGTGTCACCCCACCATGCCCACGAGCTCCGCAACATCTCCCTCGACCTCCTCGACGAGCCACGAGGCCTCGGACGCGCTGTAACGCCGCCACCGCTGCTCTTCCCCTCGTCGGTTACCGAAGAACGTCGCCGATGTTTCACCGCCTCCCAAGCTTCCCCGAGCCCGCTTCGACGCCCACTGCACTCGTCGTGAGCTTCTCTCTCTTCTCCCCCTAGACGCGTCGCTCGAGCTGCCCTCTAACCCCGTTGGCCATCACGGCCGAGAGCTCGGCTCCGTCGGCCATGTCGCCGCCATGGCCACAGGCGCGTAAGCTCGATTCCGAGCGCGTCACCACACTCACCACGTTCCCAGGAGCCTAACGCACCACTCCCCGCACCTCGCCGTGCCCCGTAGCTTCGGGTTCATCCTCGCCCGAACTCCGGCGACCACCAAGGTCGTCGCTGGCGTCGTTCCCGGCCTCCCCGAGCTCCACTTTATCCACCAAATGACGCGGCTTGCTCCCCGCATCACATAGCTGCTCTCCGCCGTCGATTTGGTCGTCGGAGACGCAAACCCGAGCCCCTCCGCCGCGTCTGTCGTCGCCGGCGTCAAGCCGCTGGCGAGTTGACCATGTCTGACCCATGTGGGCCCAAGTTGACTCCCCCCTGAGCCTATGACAGGTGGGGACAGCCTGTTAATTAGTTTAGGATTAGTGCTAACTAATTATAGTTAGTTTAGGTCACTTACATGTGGGCCCAGGCCCCACTGACAGTTGTTAGTATTAACTTAATCCTGTTAGTTAGCTGAGACACTGACACAAGGGCCCACCAGTCAGGTTTGACTGGCCCTGGCGCCTTTGACTCACTGACGTCACAGTGACGCAGTGCTGACGCAATTATTCATTTTCTGGATTTATTTTTATATAGGAAATTCTTCAAAATAGCCAAAACTTCTAAAAATCATAGAAAATCAACGATAGCTCCAAATCATACAAATTATATATGAAAAATGATCAGAAAAATTCAATCTATCCATCTGTAATGGTTTCATGCATGACAAACCACATTAACCTTGCTGTTTAGGTGAAACAAGCTAATACACTTATTATGCATAAGAACTTTCACCTTCATTTGAATCTTTGATTCAAATGGACCCATTTCAACTTGTTTCACATTGCATTAGGCAGGACACATCATTTTGCCATGTCATAGCATGCATCATATTGTTGCATATTGTCATGTGTTGATTATGTTCTGGGTGTCATTCGTGGTCGGTTCTGCCTCCGAGGATATCTCCGAGTATCCAACTGAAGGGCAGTACCCTACTACCACTCCATCAGGCAAGCAGCACCATTGATCATATCGATACAATCCCATGTTCTCGCCTCTACTCTCATTTACTACATTAATACAACAACGTCTCAAACTGTTGTGTGTTGTGGTAGTTGAACCCTTATCCTCTACATGACCTGTCATTGCCATAGTAACTAGATGAAACCCACTAGCATGTGTAGGAGTTTATTGAGCCATGTATGTGTTCCTACCTTGCTATGCTTAGAGTTGTGTCAGGTCTGGTTCATCTGGGTGATGGGCTAGAGTGAAATGATTATGTCGGTAATTTGAGGGATGTGTTGAACATGATTTGGTAAAGGTATCGATGAGAGGCCATGTAGGAGTACATGGTGGGTTGTTTCATTGAGGCCGTCCATAAGAACTGAGATCTGTATGTGTGATTTAAGATTCAGTTAACTACCATACATTGGGCCCGAAACCAATGGACCCTCTCGGCTTCTTAATCACCCAAGTACTCTGTCCAGGAGTTGCAATTAGTTTCTGGTGTTTGTAGGTTATGTGTTGGCGGCCGTGCGTAGCGCTGATCCTAGGGGTCGGCTATGTTGCAGTAGATACACCGTGGCACGCTGTATCGAGTCACCCATTTGGTGTCTCGGTAACCCTGTTCACATCGTTCGGGGCCGTATGTGGAAACCTCGGCCGGACTCCCTGCGGATGGAACCTGGATAGGCGATAAACCTGGACTAGAGACTTGAGTGTTTAGGTAGGCCGTGGCCGACACCCTCGTTGGGCTTCTGCTTGAAGGTTGCCGGTTACATGTCGTGTATACGGCGGTAAGTGGTGAGAGCGTGTATGAAGAAGTACACCCCTGCAGGGTTAATATCATCTATTCGAATAGCCGCGTCCGCGGTAAAGGACTACTTGGTTGCTTAATTATACAGTTCATAGACAAGTTAATGGTTACTACTAAAAGACTCAAGATAAGTGTGAGTACTCAGGATGGCTCTCTCGTAGGATGACACGGAGGATCCCCGGTGGAGTATTGTGTTGGTGTTTAGTGGAATCATGTGCGAAAACTATTTTACTAGTGGTGTCCCATAGGATAGCTTAACCAAGAGTCAAAGCTGGCTTGCTGCAATAACTCCACCACCTTCTTGAGAATGAGCATGTATAGTAGGTTCTGATGTAAGACTTGCTGAGTACCTTTGTACTCATGTTTGCTTAATTACTGTTTTCAGACGACAACACCGCCCCCTCCGATGGGTTTTATGTAGATCTCGACGTCGATGAGTGGCTTACCACCCAGGTGGTGATCCTAGCCATGGAGGGCCCTAGGTAGATAGATAGGCTTCGAGAAGTCTTCTTGCTTCGAGAAGGTTGTTCCGAAGATGGTTCAGCGTGGAAAAAGTCTCCTCCAGAGCATCAGGTGAGGCAAAAGGATCACGGCCCAGCGGCATGATAGGGGGAGGAGGAGGCATCATCGGCTCCAGGGCCTACAGGTCGGCCATAGCAGAGGAGGCCGGGGGCTCCTGAGCCTTTGGAGCCTCAGCAAGCAAGCTGGGAGCAAGCGCCTCCGGAGCTAGCTTGGCCATGGAGGCGGTCTTCTCCTGAGGTAGGGCCTTTGAATCTTGCGAGGATGACCCGATTGCTGAGGCCCGGGAGCCGCCACTTTCGTGTTGCATTGTAGGAGGCGCGACAACGGCAGGCTGCGGGGCCTCAGGGGTTGCGGTTGTTGCCTTATTCTTCTTCGCCGCCGATGCTGGCCTATCAGCGCAAGGAAGACATCAAGAAACTGCAGCAAGGACAGGGATGGAATATTAGGACGAAGCATTTATTAATCTACGTTGGCGTACGCAATCGGCCAAGGCCGATCTATGCTACATCTTGAGCTTGCGTTGGTTTTCCCCGAAGAGGAAGGGATGATGCAGCAAAGTAGCGTAAGTATTTCCCTCAGTTTTTGAGAACCAAGGTATCAATCCAGTAGGAGGCCACGCTCAAGTCCCTCGTACCTGCACAAAGCGATAGCTACTCGCAACCAACGCGATTATGGGTTGTCAATCCCTTCACGGTCACTTACGAGAGTGAGATCTGACAGATATAATATTTTTTGGTATTTTTGGTATAAAGATGCAAAGTAAAGAGTAAAGGCAAAGTAAAAAAAGCAAAGCAAGATTAAAGTAATGGTGATTGATATGATGAGAATAGACCCGGGGGCCATAGGTTTCACTAGTGGCTTCTCTCAAGAGCATAAGTATTCTATGGTGGGTGAACAAATTACTGTTGAGCAATTGACAGAATTGAGCATAGTTATGAGAATATGTAGACATGATCATGTATATAGGCATCACGTCCGTGACAAGCAGATCGAAACGATTCTGCATCTACTACTATTACTCCACTCATCGACCGCTATCCAGCATGCATCTAGAGTATTAAGTGAAAAACAAAGTAACGTCTTAAGCAAGATGACATGATGTAGAGAGATAAATTCAAGCAATATGAAATAAACCCCATCTTGTTATCCTCGATGGCAACGATGCAATACGTGCCTTGCTGCCCCTTCTGTCACTGGGTAAGGACACCACAAGATCGAACCCAAAGCTAAGCACTTCTCCCATGGCAAGAACTACCAATCTAGTTGGCCAAACCAAACGGATAATTCGAAGAGACTTGCAAAGATAACCAATCATACATAAAAGAATTCAGAGAAGATTCAAATATTATTCATAGATAGACTTGATCATAAACCCACAATTCATCGATCTCAAGAAACACACCGCAAAAAGAAGATTACGTCGAATAGATCTCCACAAGAGAGGGGGGAACTTTGTATTGAGATTCAAAGAGAGAGAAGAAGCCATCTAGCTACTAACTATGGACCCGAAGGTCTGAGGTAAACTACTCACACTTCATCGGAGAGGCTATGATGATGTAGAAGCCCTCCGTGATGACGACCCTCTTCCGGCGGAGCTCCGGAACAGGCCCCAAGATGGGATCTCATGGATACAGAAAGTTGCGATGGTGGAATTAGGTTTTTGGCTCCCTGTTCTGATCGTTTAGGGGTACGTGTGTATATATAGGAGGAAGAAGTATGCCGGAGGAGCAACGAGGGGCCCACGAGGCAGGGGCGGGCCCTAGGGGGGGCCCACCCTCGTGACCGCCTCTTTTGTTCCTTGGAGCAGGGTCCAAGTCTCCTGGATCATGTTCGGTGAGAAAATCACGTTCCGGAAGATTTTATTCCGTTTGGAATCCGTTTGATATTTCGTTTATCTGAAACACTGAAATAGGCAAAAAAACAGCAATTCTGGGCTGGGCCTCTGGTTAAAAGGTTAGTCCCAGAAATAATATAAAATTGGAAAATAAAGCCCAATATAGTCCAAAACAGTAGATAATATAGCATGGAGCAATCAAAAATTATAGATACGTTGGAGACGTATCAGGCATCCCCAAGCTTAATTCCTGCTCGTCCTCGAGTATGTACATGATAAAAAGAGAATTTTTGATGCGGAGTGCTACTTGGCATAATTTCAATGCAAATCTTCTTATTTGTGGTATGAATATTCAGATTAGAAAGATTCAAGACAAAAGTTTATATTGACATAAAAAATAATAATACTTGAAGCATACTAATAAAGCAATTATGTCTTCTCAAAATAACATGGCCAAAGAAAGTTATCCCTACAAAATCATATAGTCTGGCTATGCTCTATCTTCACCACACAAAATATTTAAATCATGCACAACCCCGATGACAAGCCAAGCAATTGTTTCATACTCTAACTTTTTCAAAACTTTTTCAATCTTCACGCAATACATGAGCGTGAGCCATGGATATAGCACTATAGGTGGAATAGAATGGTGGTTGTGGTGAAGACAAAAAGGAGAAGATAGTCTCACATCAACTAGGCATATTAAAGGGCTATGGAGATGCCCATCAATATATATCAATGTGAGTGAGTAGGGATTGCCATGCAACGGATGCACTAGAGCTATAAGTATATGAAAGCTCAAAAAGAAACTAAGTGGTGTGCATCCAACTTGCTTGCTCATGAAGACCAAGGGCAATTTGAGGAAGCCCATCAGTGGAATATACAAAGCCAAGTTCTATAATGAAAAATTCCCACTAGTATATGAAAGTGATAACATGAGAGACTCTTTACTATGAAGATCATGGTGCTACTTTGAAGCACAAATGTGGTAAAAGGATAGTAACATTGTCCCTTCTCTCTTTTTCCCTCATTTTTTTTATTTGGGCCTTTTTATGGCCTCTTTTTATTTGGGCTTCGTTGGCTCTTTTTTTTCGTTCGGAGTCTCATCCCGACTTATGGGGGAATCATAGTCTCCATCATTCTTTCCTCACTGGGACAATGCTCTAATAATGATGATCATCACACTTCTATTTTTCTTACAACTCAATACTTAGAACAAAATATGACTATATGAATGCATCCGGTGGTGTACCGGGATATGCAACATGACAATGATGAATGTGTCATGATGAACTAGATGGTGGAAAGTTGCATGGCAATATATCTCGGAATGGCTATGGAAATGCCATAATAGGTAGGAATGGTGGCTGTTTTGAGGAAGGTATATGGTAGGTGTATGATACCGGCGAAAGGTGCGCGGTATTAGAGAGGCTAGCAAAGGTGGAAGGGTGAGAGTGCATATAATCCATGGACTCAACATTAGTCATAAAGAACTCATATACTTATTGCAAAAATCTAGAAGTTATCAAAGCAAAGTATTATGCGCATGCTCCTAGGGGGATAGATTGGTAGGAAAAAACCATCGCTCGTCCCCGACCGCCACTCATAAGGAAGACAATCAATAAGTAAATCATGCTCCGACTTCATCACATAACGGTTCACCATACGTGCATGCTACGGGAATTACAAACTTTAACACAAGTATTCTTTAAATTCACAACTACTCAACTAGCATGACTTTAATATTATCACCTCCATATCTCAAAACAATTATCATGCTTCAATCTTTTCTTAGTATTCAACACACTCAAAAGAAAGTTTCACAAATCTTGAATACCAAGCATATTATTATTATTAAGAAAGTTACCATGCTATTAAGAGAATCTCAAAATAATTTAAGTGAAGCATGAGAGATCAATTGTTTCTTTAAAACAAATCCACCACTGTGCTCTAAAAGATCTAAGTGAAGCACATAGAGAAAAATTATAACGCTCAAAAGATATAAGTGAAGCACATAGAGCAAAACTACTAGCTCAAAAGATATAAGTGAAGCACATAGAGCAAAACTACTTAGCTCAAAAGATATAAGTGAAGCACATAGAGCAAAACTACTTAGCTCAAAAGATATAAGTGAAGCACATAGAGTATTCTATCAAATTTTTAATTCATGTATGGCTCTCTCAAAAGGTGTCTACAGCAAGGATTATTGTGGCATACTAAGACACAAAGACACAAATAATGCAAGACTCTCCAAGCAAAACACATATCATGTTGGTGAATAAAAATATAGCTCCAAGTAAATTACTGATGGAAGTGGACGAAAGAGGGGATGCCTTCCGGGGCATCCCCAAGCTTTGACTTCTTGGTGTCCTTGGATTATCTTGGGGGTGCCATGGGCATCCCCAAGCTTAGGCTCTTGCCACTCCTTGTTCCATGATCCATCAAAATAATTCACCCAAAACTTGAAAACTTCACAACACAAAACTCAAAATAGAAAACTCGTGAGTTCCGTTAGCGAAAGAAAACAAAAGACCACTTCAAGGTACTGTAACGAACTAATTATTTATTTATATTGGTGTTAAACCTACTGTATTCCAACTTATCTATGGATTATAAACTATTTTACTAGCCATATATTCATCAAAATGAGCAAACAACACACGAAAAAACAGAATCTGTCAAAAACAGAACAGTCTGTAGTAATATGTAGCTAGCGCAAGATCTGGAACCCCAAAAATTCTAAAATAAATTGCTGGACGTGAGGAATTTATCTATTAATCATCTTAGAAAAGAATGAACTAAATATCACTTTTCAAATAAAATTACAGCAGTTCTCGTGAGCACTAAAGTTTCTGTTTTTTACAGCAAGTTCAACAAGACTTTCCCCAAGTCTTCCCAACGCTTCTACTTGGCACAAACACTAATTAAACACAAAAACACAACCAAAACAGAGGCTAAATAATTTATTTATTACTAAACAGGAGAAAAAAGAAAGGAATAAAAATAAAATTGGGTTGCCTCCCAACAAGCGCTATCGTTTAACGCCCCTAGCTAGGCATAAAAGCGAGGATAGATCTAGGTATTGCCATCTTTGGTAGGCAATCCATAAGTGGCTCTCATGATAGTTTCATATGGTAATTTTATTTTCTTTCTTGGAAAGTGTTCCATGCCCCTTTTTAATGGAAATTGAAATCTAATATTCCCTCCCTTCATATCAATAATTGCACCAACCGTTCTAAGGAAAGGTCTACCAAGAATAATAGGGCAAGAAGGATTGCAATCTATATCAAGAACAATGAAATCTACGGGCACATAATTCCTATTTACAACAATAAGAACATCATTAATCCTTCCCATAGTTTTCTTAATAGTGGAATCCGCAAGATGCAAGTTTAGAGAGCAATCATCAAAATTACAGAAATCTAGCAAATCACACAAAGTCTTGGGAATATTATAGACACTAGCTGCCAAATCACACAAAGCATAAAACTCATGATCTTTAATTTTAATTTTAATAGTTGGTTCCCACTCATCATAGAGTTTTCTAGGGATAGAAACTTTCAACTCAAGTTTTTCTTCATAAGATTGCATCAAGGCATCAACAATGTGTTCGGTGAAGGCTTTATTTTGACTATAAGCATGTGGAGAATTTAGCATGGATTGCACCAAGGAAATACAATCAATTAAAGATAAACTGTCATAATTAAATTCCTTGAAATCCAATATAGTGGGTTTAACAACATCTAGATTTTTATTTCTTTCAATCCACCTTTTATCAATTTCATCATTAAGATCTAAATATTCCGAATTTTTAGAACACCTTGTAGGTAAAGGAAGATCATATTCAGTTTCATCAAGATTAACATTGCAAAATAAAGATTTAATAGGAGACACATCAATAACTTTTAGATCTTCATCTTGATTTTCATAGGAATTGGAGGAACACGCTTTAATAAAGGCATCTTTGGAAGCACGCATCCTAGCGGTTCTTTCCTTGCACTCATTAATGGAATTCTCATGGCTTCGAGAGACTCATTGATATCATGCTTAGGAGGAATAGATCTATGCTTTAAAGAATCAATCTCAAGAGAAATTCTATCAACGTTCCTAGCCAAATCGTCAACTTTAAGCAATTTCTCCTCAAGCAAAGCATTAAAATTCTTTTGTGAATTCATAAACTCTTTAACACTAGTCTCAAATTCAGAGGGCATCTTATTATAATTTCCATAAGAGTTGTTGTAGGAATTCCCATAATTATTAGAAGGATTACTAGGATACGGCCTAAGATTAAAATTCCCTCTATAAGCGTTGTTACCAAAATTATTCCTACCAACAAAATTCACATGCATAGATTCATTGTTATTCTCAATCAAAGTAGACAAAGGCATATCATAAGGATCAGAAGAAACACTCTTAGTAGTAAATAATTTCATAATTTCATCCATCTTTCCACTCAACACATTAATTTCTTCTATCGCATGCACTTTTTTATTAGAAGATCTTTCAGTATGCCATTGAGAATAATTAACCATAATATTATCTAGGAGTTTAGTAGCATCTCCTAAAGTGATTTCCATAAAAGTGCCTCCCGCGGCCGAATAAAAGATTTCTAGAAGGAAAATTCAATCCGGCATATAAATTTTGTACGATCATCCACAAATTCAAACCATGAGTAGGGCAATTACGTTTCATTAATTTCATTCTCTCCCAAGCTTGTGCAACATGTTCATGATCAAGCGAAAAAGGAAATAGCTTCAATTTAACAACATCATTATTAACATCTTTTTTATTTTGCATATCACATAAATCTACGAAGCTATTCAGATGAGTAGGGGCATCTTCACTAGGAAGGCCGGTGAATTGATCTTTCATAACAAGATTCAACAAAGAAGTATTAATTTCACAAGATTCAGCATCGGTAAGAGGAGCAATCGGAGTGCTAAGGAAATCATTATTATTGGTATTGGTGAAGTCACACAATTTGGTAGTATCTTGAGCCATCGTGACAAACAAGCAATCTAACACACGAGCAAATAAAAAGGCAAGCGGGCAAAAAGAGGCAAATAGAGAGGGAGAATAGAGAGAGAGGGTGAATAAAACGGCAAGGGTGAATTGGGGGGAGAGGAAAACGAGAGGAAAATGGAAATAATGTAATGCGAGAGATAGGGATTGCGATGGGTACTTGGTATGTTGACTTTTTGCATAGACTCCCCGGCAACGGCGCCAGAAATCCTTCTTGCTACGTCTTGAGCTTGCGTTGGTTTTCCCCGAAGAGGAAGGGATGATGCAGCAGTGTAGCGTAAGTATTTCCCTCAGTTTTTGAGAACCAAGGTATCAATCCAGTAGGAGGCCACGCTCAAGTCCCTCGTACCTGCACAAAGCGATAGCTACTCGCAAACAACGCGATTAGGGGTTGCCAATCCCTTCACGGTCACTTACGAGAGTGAGATCTGATAGATATAATATTTTTTGGTATTTTTGGTATAAAGATGCAAAGTAAAAAGTAAAGGCAAAGTAAAAAAGCAAAGCAAGATTAAAGTAATGGAGATTGATATGATGAGAATAGACCCCAGGGCCATAGGTTTCACTAGTGGCTTCTCTCAAGAGCATAAGTATTCTATGGTGGGTGAACAAATTACTGTTGAGCAATTGACAGAATTGAGCATAGTTATGAGAATATGTAGACATGATCATGTATATAGGCATCACGTTCGTGACAAGTAGATCAAAACGATTCTTCATCTACTACTATTACTCCACTCATCGACCGCTATCCAGCATGCATCTAGAGTATTAAGTTAAAAACAGAGTAACGCCTTAAGCAAGATGACATGATGTAGAGAGATAAATTCAAGAAATATCAAATAAACCCCATCTTGTTATCCTCGATGGCAACGATGCAATACGTGCCTTGCTGCACCTTCTATCACTGGGTAAGGACACCGCAAGATCGAACCCAAAGCTAAGCACTTCTCCAATGGCAAGAACTACCAATCTAGTTGGCCAAACCAAACAGATAATTCGAAGAGACTTGCAAAGATAACCAATCATACATAAAAGAATTCAGAGAAGATTCAAATATTATTCATAGATAGACTTGATCATAAACCCACAATTCATCTGTCTCAACAAACACACCGCAAAAATAAGATTACATCGAATAGATCTCCACAAGAGAGGGGGAGAACTTTGTATTGAGATTCAAAGAGAGAGAAGAAGCCATCTAGCTACTAACTATGGACCCGAAGGTCTGAGGTAAACTACTCACACTTCATCGGAGAGGCTATGATGATGTAGAAGCCCTCCGTGATGACGGCCCTATTTCGGCGGAGCTCCGGAACAGGCCCCAAGATGGGATCTCGTGGATACAGAAAGTTGCGGCGGTGGAATTAGGTTTTTGGCTCCTTGTTCTGATCATTTAGGGGTACGTGTGTATATATAGGAGGAAGAAGTACGCCGGAGGAGCAACGAGGGGCCCACGAGGCAGGGGGCGCACCCTAGGGGGGGGCCCTACACTCGTGACCGCCTCTTTTGTTCCTTGGAGCAGGGTCCAAGTCTCCTGGATCACGTTCGGTGAGAAAATCACGTTCCCGAAGATTTTATTCCGTTTGGACTCCGTTTGATATTCCGTTTATCCGAAACACTGAAATAGGAAAAAAACATCAATTCTGGGTTGGGCCTCCGGTTAATAGGTTAGTCCCAAAAATAATATAGAAGTGGAAAATAAAGCCCAATATAGTCCAAAACAGTAGATAATATAGCATGGAGCAATCAAAAATTATAGATACGTTGGAGACGTATCAATCTACCCTTCTTCAGGACCCTAACTGGTGGCTTCTTCGGGGGAGGCCCACTGGACCTTGTCGTGACCCCAGCGGAGATCGATGACTCTGTTGCCAGGTGCTCGCCAGCCTCGTTGTCATCAGGAAGGGTGCGGAGGAGGTTCGCCACGTGGAGAGGAGATGTCTCCCCAGCTCCCTCCCAGGTCGCCTCCGAGTCAGCCCTCTCCTCCTCGCCGGACTCACCGGAGGACACCAACACGGAGGCCGCCACCATCGGAACCCTGGTTGGCGCCGGCGGCAGGAGCCCACGCTCATTGAAGACGGGCATGGCGGCAGCAATCTTCGACCCACCCGAGCGGCGGTACAGTGGAAGATGGGTGTCACGCGGATACCCATGATGCTCCGCAACCAGGAGGTGGAGTACCTTGTCCCGCTCCTCGTCGGACAAGGCATCGGGGCGCAGGCGGAGGTCACCCCGTCCTTCTTCCATGAGCCTCCACAAGGGGCGCAAGCGCACCTGGAACGGGGCTAGGCGCTGCGACAGGAACTCCATGACGATCATGGCCCCCGTCAGCTTCTCCGCCTTCGGATCGTCCGGCTTCAGGTCAGCCGCCATCCTCTGCAATACCTGCTCCACCCGCGGGTCAATGAGTTTCTCGCTAGTCCACCAGTCGTGAGGCACTGGCCTCCTCGTCGGCAGCACCAGCCGAGGGTAGGGGCTCTTGGCATTCATGAGGATCCATTTGTTCCGGAAGCCCTCTACCTTCTTCCCGACTCTCAAGATTGCATTGGCTCCATTTGCCGCAACGAAGTTGGCGCACCTTGAGCATGCCACGCCATCCTTGCTCTGGAGGTAGAAGAAATTGTGAAGCAGCACAACGGACGGCATCACCCCCACGAATGCCTCACAATAGAAGGCGAAGATCGACAGAAGAAGGACGGAATTGGGATGAAGGTGGAGGCCATGGAGCTTGTAATGGCGGAGGACATCGTAGAAAAACACAGAGAAAGGAGGTACTAGCCCCGCGAAGACACTATGCATGAAGAAGGGGTAGAAAGTGCTACCGGAGGCCTCCGGCTCGGCGGAGCCAACCCGAAGCATGGTCTCTCCCCCCTCGTTGCTAGCACCCGCCACCATCAGGAGCGCGGTGGCGAAGTTCTTCTCCGAGACATTGGGCATGTTCAAGGCGGGCTCGTACTAGGAGGGTGAGCGCACGGCCTTCGTCTTGTTGGACGCCATCGGCTCCAAGCTAGGGGAGGAGCCCTGGTGGATCTGAAGTCTCTTGGGGCAAAGAACAGGAAAGGGGATTTGGACCAAGATGAAGGAAGGCAATGAAGACTCTGTAGTGTGTGTCAGCCTTTTGTCAGGCGAGTACAATTGTTGAGGCCGTGTGGGAATGTGGAGGCGCCCGCGTCCCACCCATCGCCATGCGTCAATCAAGGCCGCACGCGGTTGGGGCCCGCGGCTCCGCACTTGCCCTTTGGCTTCGCCTCAAAGCCAAGCTTGAGCGTGCCTTGGGCCCGAGGGCTACTCTCGGCGTTCTGGGACCGAGGGTGCCCAGACTTGCCTGCGTGCGGGCTTGTGCTTGGCTCAACCAACGGCCTGGTACGGTCCATATTCAGCAGCAACCACTCAAGATCCTCGCCAGGGGCCAAGCCTCGCGAGACGGACGACGCCAAGACCTCCCTAGGGGCAGCCCCACTAGGCTGGCTCCCGAGGAGCGGAAATGTATATGCAAGGGGCACCTCGCGAGGTTCACGTGACGTGAGTCATGACGACCAAGGCCAGGCGGGTGCAAATTAGGTAGTCAACTTATGCAAATAAGAGTAAGATGAGAAGCTACGCAACGGTCGTAACACTAGAAATGATCAAGAAGTGATCCTAAAACTACTTATGTTTGAGCATAACACAAGACTGTGTTCACTTCCCGGACTGCGCCGAAAAGAGACCATCACGGCTACACACGCAGTTGATTCGTTTTAATTAAGTCAAGTTTCAAGTTATCTACAACCGAATATTAACAAATTCCCATCTACCACATAACCGCGGGCATGGCTCTCGAAAGTGTCTACCCTGCAGGGGTGCCCAACTTAGCCCATCACAAGCTCTCACGGTCAACGAAGGACATTCCTTCTCCCGGAAAGACCAGATCAGTCTCGGAGTCCCGGTTACAAGACATTTCGACAATGATAAAACAAGACCAGCAAGACCACCCGACTATGCCAACAAATCCCGATAGGAGCTGCACATATCTCCTTCTCAGGGCACACCATATGAGCAATCCGTACAACTAAAACCAGCACTCATGTTTCCCCGAGGTGGCGCTGCAAAGGGATCTAGTTTGGACCAACACTCAGAGCAGCACTGGCCCGGGGGGTTAAAAATAAAGATGACCCTCGGGCTCGCGGAAACCCAAGGGAAAAGGCTTAGGTTGTCAAATGTAAAACCAAGGTTGGGCCTTGCTGGAGGAGTTTTATTCAAAGTGGATTGTCAAGGGGGTCCCATAACCCCAACCGCGCAAGGAACGCAAAATTAAGGAACATAACACCAGTATGACTGAAACTAGGGTGGCAGGAGTGGAACAAAACACCAGGAAAAAGGCCGAGCCTTCCACCCTTTACCAAGTATATAGATGCATTAAACTAAATAAGAGATATTGTGATATCCTAACATAAACATGTTCCAACTTGGAACAAACTTCAACTTCACCTGCAACTAGCAATGCTATAAGAGGGGCTGAGAAAAAACAGTAACATAGCCAAACAACAATTTGCTAGGAAGGTGGGTTAGAGGATTGACATGGCAATATGGGAGGCATGATATAACAAGTGGTAGGTAGCGTGACATAGCGATAGAGCGAACAACTAGCAAGCAAAGATAGAAGTGATATCGAGGGTATGGCCATCTTGCCTGCAATGTTCTCAGAGTTGTCGAAAGCTTGGTCCTTGTTAGCATACTAAATAGGTTTGTCGTTCACGTACTCGTCTCCCGGCTCTACCCAAAGCAAGAACACAAGCAATGGAACAATAATCAATCACGATGCAATGCACAAGCAACATGATACAATACATGGCATGATATGCAAGATATGATATTTAATGCATATGCGTGCTCCGGAAGGGAAAGAATGATCAAGGCATCAACTTGCCAAACCAAGTATGCCGCTGGAATGATGAGGTGGTTTCGGTCAGAATCGATATAAGTATCACCGGAAACGGATGCACAGTTTGCAAATGGCAAGCAAAACAAGAATGACGCAAATGTGCAATTAACAGCATGATAATAGATAGAATGCAACAAGAAACTAAGCTACTACACACCAACATGGCAACAAAGCATATGGCAGTGATGTAGAAGAGATGCTTGACAAAATATGAACACTGAGCTACGGCTAAATCCCACTAGAACAGGTTCAAACAAGCATGGCAAAAGTGTAAAAGATGTCAGCTTCACAGACTTAGTGAAAATACCAACATTCCAAAAACAACATCGGGAAGCAAAGTTTATAGCAAACAAACAAGATAGTACAAAAACATATCATGGCAAAAAAAGGCATGTCATGCTTCTACTAAAAGCACTTAACAAAACTCACTTATTGAAGATGGGCCAAAAAGGCACAGAAGATATGATGGCACAGATGTAAACATAGCAACTTCTATAAACATAGCAAGCTCATGCCACTCACCACAAAGCATTACATGACAACACAAGCATACCCACAGCAAGAAGACATGTTCATGAAGCTAAATATGGCAAGAGCAAGTTCATAGGGCACAAGGACCACTAACAACACCCATGGAAAAGTTGAATAACATGTTAACAATCTACCAGGAATAATATATAGCAAAAGTAGAGCAAGAAAATGACATGCTAGGTTACTCCATAATTGCAACAAGAGGCATGACTGGATATACCAAAACCACATATTCAAAACATCCTTACTGAACTACCTCAAAATAAGCATGGATCTCATGGTAGCAACAAGTTTACATGGCATCGAAATAACAACAGCATAAGGACATTATGAAGGCTACTTTGCATGCTTGTGCTAGTCACCACATAGATCACAAGAATACAAGACTTGCACTCCTGTAAAGATGGCAAGATGGAGATCATAACACATGTAGACATCAAGCTCATAGGATGCACACACAAAATGCAACAAAAATGACAACTCACCATGTTCTGTTAAGAACCAGCAGTTAACATTTTACAACACTTTTGCAACGATGATAATGGCATCAATATGGACAGAAACATGCAGGCAAATGCCACAAGCATGAAGAGCTTAACGAGACAAACATTTTGACATATCATATGCATGATTTGGAGCCACGATCACCGAGATACGACATGATGAGGTTGGCATAAAAATTACAGAGATTTCGGAACAGGCGATTTTTACCCTCCTGATTCCAGATCTAGGGTTCGTGCACGTGACCCAATTTTCGTCGAAGGAGCGGCTGGAGTTGACGGGGAAGAAGAGGAACGGCAGCCGGAGTTGCTGGAGGGGATGCCGGATACGGGATCGGAGCTGTCAACGCTGACGACAAGGGGGCGGAGGAGGCGGTGGCGCGATGCGGATCTGGGGCGGCGCAGGCGGCTTGCCGGCGAGGGGCGTGACAGGCAGCACAGCCATCGGGCGTTGACGGGCGGTGCTAGGGGTCGAGCGGCCACGGGAGGCAGTGGCGGCGGGACGGGCTCGCGGGGCCCTGCCTGGGACAAGCGGGGCGGCGGTGACTGCCACATGGCGGCACGGGCGGCGGTTGCGGACTCGTCCGGCGGACGCGGACGTGTCCGGCGGCGCGAGGAGCGGGAACACTAGGGTTTGCCCAATAATTTAGAAGGGGGTGCATATTTATAGGTAGAGGGAGCTAGGAGTGTCCAAATGAGTTGCGGTTTTCGCCCATACGATCATGATCCAACGACGGAGATCATGGATGTGGTTTAGATGGGTTATTGGGCTGTTTTGGAGGGGTGTTGGGAGGCAACACCGAAGAGGCTTTTGCGGTTACCCGGTTAACCATTGGGGCATCAAACGACCTCCAAATGGAACGAAATTTGACAGGCGGTCTAATGGTGATGTACTAAGGCCACTCGACAAATCTCGGCCCATTCCGAGAATGTTTTTATCCCGCTCACGAAAAGAGACAAGAGGTGTGCACTGGGTGCATGTGGGAGTGTCGGATTCGGAAATGGACAATGGGGAAAATGCTCGGATGCATGAGACGAACAGGTATGCAAATGCGATGCACATGATGACATGATATGAAATGCATGACATGAAGAAAATGCAAAACGAAAGACAAAACCCATCCACGAAGGGAATATCATATCACATAGTCGGAAATGGCAAGAGTTGGAGTTACAAATATGGAAAGTTACATCTGGGTGTTACAACACTCCACCGCTACAAGAGGATCTCGTCCCGAGATCAAGGACTAAAAGAACTTTCGGTACTCAAAACGGAGGTGATTGATACGTCTCCATCGTATCTATAATTTTTGATTGTTCCATGCCAATATTCTACCACTTTCATATACTTTTGGCAACTTTTTATACTATTTTTGGGACTAACATATTGATCCAGTGCACAGTGCCAGTTCCTGTTTGTTGCAAGTTTTTTGTTTCGCAGAATATCCATATCAAATGAAGTCCAAATGGAATAAAAACTGACGGAGATTTTTTTGGAATATATATGATTTTTGGGAAGAAAAATCCACGCAAGACGATGCTCGAGGGGCCCACGAGGCAGGGGGCGCGCCCCAGGGGGCAGGCGTGCCCCTGACCCTCGTGGCCACCGCATAAGGCGGTTGATGCCCTTCTTTCTCCGCAAGAAAGCTAATATCCGGATAGAGATCCTGTTAAAATTTCAGCCCAATCGGAGTTACGGATCTCCGGGAATATAAGAAACAGTGAAAGGTTAGAATCTAAGAACGCAGAAACAGAGAGAGACAGAGAGACAGATCCAATCTCAGAGGGCCTCTCACCCCTCCCACGCCATGGAGGCCATGGACCTGAGGGGAAACCCTTCTCCCATCTAGGGAGGAGGTCAAGGAAGAAGAAGAAGGAGGGGGGCTCTCTCCTCCTCGCTTCCGGTGGCACCGGAGTGCCACCGGGGGTCATCTTCATCACCGCAATCTTCGCCAACAACTTCACCGCCTTCATCACCAACTCTTACCCCCTCTAAGCAGCGGTGTAACCTCTGTCTTACCCGCTGTAATATCTACTTAAACATGGTGCTCAACGCTATATATTATTTCCCAATGATCTATGGCTATCCTATGATGTTTGAGTAGATCCGTTTTGTCCTATGGGTTATTTGATGATCGTGATTGGTATTGAGTTGCATGTTTTATTATTGGTGCTGTCCTATGGTGCTCTCCGTGTCGCGCAAGAGTGAGGGATCCCCGCTATAGGGTGTTGCAATACGTTCATGATTCGCTTATAGTGGGTTGCCTGAGTGACAAAAACACAAACCCGAGTAAGGGGGTTGTTGCGTATGGGATAAAGAGGACTTGATGCTTTAATGCTATGGTTGGGTTTTACCTTAATGATCTTTAGTAGTCGTGGATGCTTGCTAGAGTTCCAATCATAAGTGGAAATGATCCAAGTAGAGAAAGTATGTTAGCTTATGCTTCTCCCTCATAGAAAATTGCAATAATGATTACCGGTCTAGTTATCGATTGCCTAGGGACAAATAACTTTCTCGTAACAAAAAGCTCTTTACTAAAACTAACTTAGTTGTGTATTTACCTAAACAGCCACTACTTTTTATTTATGTACTATTTATTATCTTGCAAACCTATCCAACAACACCTACAAAGTACTTCTAGTTTCATACTTGTTCTAGGTAAAGCGAACGTCAAGCGTGCGTAGAGTTGTACCGGTGGTCGATAGAACTTGAGGGAATATTTGTTCTGCCTTTAGCTCCTCGTTGGGTTTGACACTCTTACTTATCAAAAACTGTTGAGATCCCCTATAATTGTGGGTTATCAGTGATCCTCGCATTCCTAGGTGGCTTCTCGGTCAGGATGGTGTGACCACTTCACTTTCAAGAATTTGATTGACTTATTGCGAGTCTTGCGCTTGGTTACTTCAAGAATAGCAATGGGATGCTCATGATAAGACAGATCTTCTTGGAGATCAATCTCTTCGAAGTTGATAGTGCTCTCAGGCGCCTTGAAGCACTTGCGAAGCTGTGACACGTGAAACACATCGTGCACATTTGCGAAGTTCGACGGAAGCTCAAGTTGATAGGCTAGGTCACCTCTTTTGCCAATGATCTGGAAATGACCCACGTATCTAGGGGCAAGCTTCCCCTTGATACCGAAGCGACGAGTGCCTTTCATTGGATAGACGCAGAGATAGACATGGTCTCCGATCTCGAAAGCCAAGTCACGGTGCTTGCTATCATAGTAACTCTTCTGGCACGATTACGCGGCTTTGAGACTTTCACGGATGAGTTTGCACATTTCCTCAGCTTCTGTGGTCAAGTCGTTGCCAAGAAGTTGGCGTTCACTAGTCTTTGACCAATTGAGAGAAGTACGACACTTTCTTCCATAAAGAATCTCGAATGGGGCCTTGCTCAAACTCACTTGGAAGCTCTTGTTGTACGAGAACTCGGCATATGGAAGCCAATCTTCCTACTTCATACCGAAAGAGATGACACAAGACCTGAGCATATCTTCGAGAATTCTATTTACTCGCTCGACTTGGCCACTTGTTTGAGGATGGAAAGTTGTACTGAAGTGAATGTTCGTGCCCATGGACTTCTGGAAGGAGTCCCATAACTTAGAAGTGAAAATGCTTCCGCGGTCTGAAGAGATCAATTTTGGGATGTCGTGCAAGGAGACAATCCTAGAGGTGTATAGCTCTGCCAACTGAGCTGTTGTAATAGATTCTTTGATTGGAAGGAAATGAGCCACTTTTGTAAGCTTTTCAATGACAACGAAGATAGCATCATTCCCATGCTTGGACTTTGGAAATCCAGTAATGAAGTCCATTTCAATATGGTGAAACTTCCATTCTGTAAAAGCAAGAGGTTGGAGGAGACAAGCTGGTCGTTGGTGTTCTGCTTTCACCCTTCTGCAGACATCACATTCATTCACGAATTTAGCAATCTCTTGCTTCATTCGAGTCCACCAATACGACTGCTTGAGGTCATGGTACATCTTCGTACTTCCAGGATGAATGGAAAGAAGAGAATTGTGCGCCTCGTTCATTATGACCTTCCTTAGACCACCTTTAGAAACCACAATCCGGTCCTCGAAGAATAAAGTGTCTTTTTCATCAATGCGATAGCACTTATATTTGGGTTGGCTCTTGGCAATACCATGTTTTACTCTCTTCACCATGGTGTCAAGGAGTTGTGCCTCATGAATTTGATCTTCCGAAGTAGGAGAGAATTGAAGGTTGGCAGGAAAACCTTGAGGAACAACTTGGAGGTTCAGTTTGCGGAAAGCTTCACAAAGATCGGGTTGGAAGGGCGTGAGAATTAAGCTGTGGCAGTAAGCCTTACTACTCAAAGCATCTCCAATGACATTGGCCTTGCCAGGAGTATATTAAATACTCGGATTGTATTCTTGAATCATTTCGACCCATCGAGTTTGCCTGAGGTTGAGGTTGGGTTGAGTGAAGATATACTTGAGGCTCTTGTGATCTGCGAAAATGTCCACTTCCTTCCCAACAAGAGATGTCTTCATGTTATTAATGCATGGACAACTACCGCCAACTCAAGATCGTAAGTGGGGTAGTTTCTTTCATTGGGCTTCAACTGGCGAGAGGTATAATCCACAACTTTCTTCTCTTGCATTAACACAGCGCCGAGACCTTGCAAAGAGGCATCACAGAAAACTTCGAATGGCTTGGATTCGTCAGGAGGAGTCAAGACAAGAGCAACGTCACACTCAGGTGTCCACACATACTTGACATGCTTCTGGAGGAGGATGGAAAGAGGCTTTTCAATCTTTGAGAAATTCTCAACGAATCTTCGACAATAGCTTGCAAGTCCAAGAAAACTACGGAGCTACTTGACATTCTGGGGAGGTTCCCAGTTCACAATTGCAGACACCTTCTCCAGATTAATAGCAATGCCCTTGGAGGAGATGATATGACCATGGTAAAGAACTTCATCAAGCCAGAACTCATGCTTGGAAAACCTGACATATAATTGATGCTCTCTGAGTTTGTCGAGCACCAATCTCAAATGCTTGGCATGATCCTTCTTATTCTTGGAGAAGACCAAGATGTCATCGAGATACACCGGGAAGAATTGATTTTTGTAAGGGTTGAAGATGAAGTTCATCATGCGAGAGAACGTTGGAGGAGCATTGGCAAGGCCGAAAGACATGACAGTATATTCATAAGAACCATAACTTGTTATGAATGCTATCTTGGGGATATCTTGTTCACGAATGCGAATCTGATGAAAACCCATATAGAGGTCAAGCTTGGAGAATACTTTGGCACCTTTAAGTTGCTTGAATAGCTCATTGATGTTCGGAAGTGGATACATTTTCTTCATTGTCTTCTTGTTCAATGGACGGTAGTCGACACAAAGTCGGTCCATTCCATCCTTCATTTGGACAAAAAGAACACCACAACCCCATGGAGATGAACTCGGTCTAATCAGACCCACACGCTCTTGTTCATCGAGGTGTTTCTTCAATTCCTTCAGCTCCTTAGGTCCAGGCTTGTATGGACACTTGCAAACTGGTTCCGTACCAGGCTCAAGATCGATAACGAATTCAACTGGCCGGTGAGGAGGCATTACCAGAAGCTCTTCTAGAAAGACATCTTGGTACTCACAAACAACTGGAATCTGAGAGATGGCATCCAACTATCCCTTTTCATTGAGAGAAAATAGTCGAATGGTTTTGTCAGGAGCAGCATAGATGATCACATCCTTAGAAGAGTGTGTTAGTTGAATCTCTCTGGCAGCACAATCAAGCTGAGCCTTGTTCTTAGAAAGCCAGTCCATGCCGAGAATTAGATCAATATCCGAGTCACCAAGAACAATTGGAGAAGAAAGAAATTTATAGTTTCCCATCTTGATAACGGAATCCCGAACGAATACTCGAGAAGTCATTTGCCAAGCCGGAGAAGCAATAGACAATGGTCTCGGCAATACTTGAGTAACCAAATCATGCATAGCCATAAAAGGTCTTGAAATGAAAGAATGTGATGCACCAGAATCGAATAAGTCTTTTGCAGGAATGTCATTAACTGAGAGATTACCCTTTATCACATAAGTAGATTCCTCCGCTTGAGATGCATTCATCATGTTCACCTTAGCATGCTTGGGATTATGCTTGACCACTGCATTGCTAGAAGACCTCACAGGAGGAGGAGGCGGAAGGCACCTTTGGTTGAAGCACTTGTTTGTATAGTGACCTTTCTGCTGACACTTGTTGCAAGTCAGTTCTGAGAGCGGACGATGATAAGGAGTACTTGACCTTGGAGCTTGAGTCTGAGACTTGTTCTGATAGCCTGGGTTCGGTGGGTGGGAAGATCCATGGCCACCTTTGCTCTTCTGCTAGTAGGGCTGGTGAAACGGAGGAGGAGGAAGCCAGAACTTCTGTTGATTAGCTGCCACTTGTGAGGAAGAAGAAGACTGAACTGCATCCTTGATTTTCTTCTTAGAAGCCTCACACTTGAGTTGAGCACCTTCTTGCTTGAGTGACATGTTTTAGAATTGATCGAACTCAGTCGGCTCAAGAAGCATGAGAGCTAACTGCAATTCCTCTCTGAGGCCACCTCTGAATTAATAGATCATACTCTTTTCATCAGGAAGGTCTTGTTTAGCGAAGCAAGCAAGTTTCTGAAACTGGATATCATATTGATGAATGTGATGAGCTTTGAAGTCTCGGCGGAAATCATCCCAGGTAATCACACGACCTCCTCTGTCATCTCTGTATTGTTGATACCAATCAGCAACTTGGTCCTTGAGTTGAAACGAACCAAACCTGACAAAGTCCTCATGCCTGACATTGCTACATTGAAAATGCTTGTATATGTCCACGAGCCAATCATTGGCGTCTGTGGCCTCGACACAGTTGCTGAAAGACTTCGGCTGATTTGTAAGGAACTGGTTGAGGGTAGCAAACTGAGGTTGATTGTTGAAATTCCCTTGTCCTTGATTTCCTTGGTTGCCTTGACCTTGGTTGCGCTCTTGCAAGAGTTGCAAAAGCATCTGGGTGTTGGTGTCGGTGGCTGCCATGATAGCCTGCCATGCCTCCGGAGGTGGAGGTGGTGGCGGAGGGTTCACCTGACTCCCATCATTGCGTTCCGGATTCTGACACGTTGGAGGAGCCATCCTGGAGAGGGTGACATCCATTAGAATCTTGATAGATAGATAGACAAGCTGAATCAATGGATCGAAATTGCAACATATAGTCTTCACAATAAACATTCGAACAAGGATGAACGACTGAATTCCATAGTAAATCATGACACGTCCATTAAGGTGGGAAGCCACTTAGATAAAGGTTGATGAATGAATCAACAAGGTATGAATAGGAACAAATAAGTAGTAAGGATTACCCAATCACAAACCAAATATCTGCGGGAAGAAATACTAGAGCTACTTGAATTCCCACCTATAAAACTCCCGAAACTTTCTGGTTATGCAATCTGGTGTTGGGGATACAGGGGAAGCATAATATCTCACCCAAACTAACAATCCCTACATCCAGCTGTATCCATCCTTCAACACATAACCAAGAAACCTTCGGAAATCGTGTACCTCATCCTTTAAAAAACATTCATTATACGAGTTATGGCAATACTCCCGAACTCCCACCCCAGTACTGGGGGGCATCGAGGTTATCTCACCAATAACTGCATAAAAGAGATTTTCGATGTCGGCGAACTCAAGTATTCCAGAACTGCAACGATATAATTGTGACGACAACACCTCGGAGCTCAACTCCCCGGGATACTACCACAACCCCTAAATGTTAGGAGGCACCAAGAACAGTGTTCTCATCACAAGACTATCAGCACAATTCCAAGATACCCGCGTGATCCTAAAAAGATAGTGAAATTTGAGGAGAGGAAAGTCAAAATATCTATGTTAGGAGACCTTACTAGAGCGACAAAGGGAGTGAGGAGTAAAAAGAATCCTACTCTCCAATATATATAATCCTAAGACTCAAAACATTTTGTTCTAGACTCAACAATGTCAGCGATTCGATCAAGCAGGGGGCTCCTAAGTCGGAGATGCCTCTGATTACCAACTTGTAACGCCCACGATGCGGCTATATCTCCCACGTGTCGAGGCATGACTTAGAGGCATAACCGCATGGTGGTTTTGTCACAAGAGGGGTAATCTTCACACAATCCCATGTACTAAATAAGAAAGGGATAAGGAGTTGGCTTACTATTGCCACTTCACACAAATAACAAGTTAAACATAAATCATCCATAGTACAATCAAGGTCTGATTACGGAACCAAAATAAAGGAAGACAACCCCAAATGCTAGATCCCTGGTCATCCCAACTGGGCTCCACCACTAACCATTAGGAAACGAAACATAGAAGCGACCAACGTCCTCATCGAACTCCCACTTGAGTTCGGTAGCATCACCTGCACTGGTATCATCGGCACCTGCAAGTGTTTGGTGATTCACAAGGACTCAACAATCTCACACCCGCGAGATCAAGAATATTTAAGCTTATGGGTAGGATAAGGTAGTGAGGTGGAGCTGCAGCAAGCGGTAAGCAAAATATGGTGGATAACATACACAAATAAGAGTAAGATGAGAAGCTACGCAATGGTCGTAACACTAGAAGTGATCCTGAAACTACTTACGTTCAAGCATAACACAAGACCGTGTTCACTTCCCGGACTCCGCCGAAAAGAGACCATCATGGCTACACACGCAGTTGATTCGTTTTAATTAAGTCAAGTGTCAAGTTATCTACAACCAGATATTAACAAATTCCCATCTGCCACATAATCGAGGGCACGGCTCTCGAAAGTTTATACCCTGCAGGGGTGTCCCAACTTAGCCCATCACAAGCTCCCACGGTCAACGAAGGACACTCCTTCTCCCGGAAAGACCTGATCAGTCTCGGAATCCCGGTTACAAGACATTTCGACAATTGTAAAACAAGACCAGCAATACCACCCGACTGTGCCGACAAATCCTGATAGGAGCTGCACATATCTCATTCTCAGGGCACACCGGATGAGCAATCCGTACAACTAAAACCAGCCCTCAAGTTTCGCCGAGGTGGCACTTCAACTGGCTCTAGTTTGAACCAACACTCAGAGGAGCACTGGCCCGGGGGCTTTAAAATAAAGATGACCCTCGGGCTCACGAAGACACAAGGGAAAAGTCTTAGGTTGTCAAATGTAAAACCAAGGTTGGGCCTTGCTGGAGGAGTTTTATTCAAAGAGAACTGTCGAAGGGGTCCCATAACCCCAATCACGCAAGGAACGCAAAATCAAGGAACATAACATCGGTATGACAGAAACTAGGGCGGCAACACTAGGAAAAAGTCCAAGCCTTCCACCCTTTACCAATTATATAGATGCATTAAATTAAATAAGAGATATTGTGATATCCCAACATAAACATGTTCCAACATGGAACAAACTTCAACTTCACCTACAACTAGCAACGCTGTAAGAGGGGCTGAGCAAAAGTGGTAACATAGCCAAAGTGGTAACATAGCCAAACAACGGTTTTCTAGGAAGGTGGGTTAGAGGCTTGACATGGAAATATGGGAGTCATGATATAACAAGTGGTAGGTAGCGCGACATAGCGATAGCGCGAACAACTAGCAAGCAAAGATAGAAGTGATATCGAGGGTATCATCATCTTGCCTGCAATGTTCTCAAAGTTTTTGAAAGCTTGCTCCTCGTTAGCGTACTCAACAGGTTCCTCATTCACGTACTCGTTTCCCGGCTCTAACCAAAGCAGAACACAAGAAATGTAACAACAATCAATCACAATACCAATCAATCACGTACAGGTTCCTCTGCTTGGGGCCACTGCACCACATGACAGCTTTCTTCCAAATACATAAATAATTCATACATCTTCCAAATACACTCAAAGACCGACTACAGTCAAAACCAAATGAAAAGGAAGATAAACCCCAAATGCTAGATCCCCGATAGTCCCAACTGGGCTCCACTACTGATCATCAGGAAAAGAAACATAGTAACAACCCGAATCCTCGTCGGACTCCCACTTGGGTTCGGTAGTATCACCTACACTGGTATCCTCGGCACTTGCAACTGTTTGGAAGTATCCGTGAGTCAAGAGGACTCAGCAATCTCACACCCGCGAGATCAAGACTATTTAAGCTTATGGGTAGGAAAGGGTAATGAGGTGGAGCTGCAGCAAGCACTAAGCATATATGGTGGCTAGCATACGCAAATGAGAGTGAGAAGAGAAGCAACGCAACGGTCCAGAAGCTAGAAGTGATCAAGAAGTGATCCTGAAACTACTTACGTTCAAGCATAACACAAGACCGTGTTCACTTCCCGGACTCCACTAAAAAGAGACCATCATGGCTACACACGTAGTTGATTCAATTTAATTAAGTTCAGTGTCAATTTCTCTACAATCGGATATTAACAAATTCCCATCTGCCACATAACCACGGGCACGGCTCTCGAAAGTTTATACCCTGCAGGGGTGTCCCACCTTACCCCATCACAAGCTCTCACGGTCAATGAAGGATATTCCTTCTCTCGGAGACCCGATCAGTCTCGGACTCCCGGTTACGAGACATTTCGGCAATGGTAAAACAAGACCAGCAAAGCCGCCCTATGTGCCGGCATTCCCGATAGGAGTCGCACGTATCTCATTCTCAGGGCACACCGGATGAGACTAGCTACGAGTAAAACCAGCCCTCAAGTTTCCACGAGGTGGCCTCACAGGCAGCTCGGTTTGGACCAACACTTAGAGAAGCACTGGCCTGGGGGGTTAAAATAAAGATGACCCTCGGGTCTGCAGAACCCAAGGGAAGGTTATAGGTTGTTAGGCAAATGGTAAAACCAAAGTTGGGCCTTGATGGAGGAGTTTTATTCAAAGCGAACTGTGAAGGGGTTCCCATAACACCCAATCGCGTAAGGAACGCAAAATCAAGGAACATAACACTGGTATGACGGAAACTAAGGCGGCAAGAGTGGAACAAAACACCAGGCATAAGGCCGAGCCTTCCACCCTTTACCAAGTATATAGATGCATTAAAGTAAATAAGAGATAATAATGATATCCCAACAATATCTATGTTCCAACATGGAACAAACTTCAACTTCACCTGCAACTAGCAACGCTATAAGGGGGGCTGAGCAAAAGCGGTAACATAGCCAGACAATGGTTTGCTAGGAAGGTGGGTTAGAGGCTTTACATAGCAATATGGGAGGCATGATATAGCAAGTGGTAGCTAGCACGACATAGCGATAGAAGGAACAACTAGAAAGCAAAGATAGAAGTGATTTCGAGGGTATGGTCATCTTGCCTGCAAAATTCTCAGAGTTGTTGAAACCTTGATCCTCGTTAGCGTACTCAACAGGTTCCTCGTTCACCTACTCGTCTTCCGGCTCTAACCAAAGCAGAACACAAGAAATGTAACAAAAATCAATCACGGTGTAATGCACAAGCAACATGATGCAATACATCGCATGATATGCAAGATATGATATGCAATGCATATACGTGCTCCAGAAGGGAAATAATGATTAAGGCATTAGCTTGGCAAATTAAGTATTCCACTAGAAAGATGAGGTGATTTCGGTCAAAATCGATATAAGGATCACCGGAAACGGATGCACGGTTTGCAAATGGCAAGCAAAACAAGAATGGCGCAAATATGCAATTAACATCATGATAGCAGTAGAATTCAAGAAGAAACTAAGCTACCGCAATCCAACATAACAACAAAGCAAATGGCAGTGGTGTACAAGAGATGCTTGACATAATATAAAAACTGAGCTACGGCTAAATCACGCTAGAACAGGTTCAAACAAGCATGACAAAAGTGCAAATGATATCAGCTTCACAGACTTAGTGAAAATACCAACATGTCCAAAACAACATTGGGAAGCAAAGTTTAGAGCAAGCAAACAACATGCTACAGGAACATATGATGGCAAAAAAAGGCACGGCATGCTTCTACTAAAAGCACTTAACAAAACTCCCTTACTGAACATGGGCCAAAAGGGCACAAAAGATATGATGGCACCGATGTAAACATAGCAAGTTTTATAAACATAGCAAGCTCATGCCACTCACCACAAAGCATTAAATGACAACACAAGCATACCTACAGCAAGAAGACATGTTCATGAAGCTAAATATGGCAAGAGCAAATTCATAGGGCACATGGATCACTAACAACACCCATGGCAAACATGAATAACATGTTAACAATCTGCCAGGAATAATATATAGCAAACGTAGAGCAAGAAAATGACGTGCTAGGTAACTACATAATTGCAAAAAGAGGCATGACTGGATAGAACATAACCACATGTTCAAAACATCCTTAGTGAACTACCTCAAAATAAGCATGGATCTCTTGGTAGCAACAAGTTTACATGGCATCGAAATAACATCAGGATAAGGACTTGCTAGTCACCACATAGATCACAAAAATAGAAGCCTTGCACCCCTGTAAAGACGGCATGATGGAGATCATAACACATGTAGACATCATGCTCATAGGGTGCACAGACAAAATGCAACAACAATGACAAATCACCATGTTTTGTTAAGAACCAGCAGCTAACATTTTATAGAACTCTTGCAACGATGATAATGACAGTAGCATGCATGCAAATCCCACAAACATGAAGAGCTTGACAAGATGAACATTTCGACATACCATATGCATGATTTTGAGCCACGGTCACCGAGATACGACATGATGAAGATGGCATAAAAATTACAGAGATTTCGGGACCAAGGCGATTTCTACCCTCCGGATTCCAGATCTAGGGTTCGTGCACATGACCCGGGGTTCGCCAGAGGAGCGGCCGGAGTTGACGGGGATGAAGAGGAACAACGGTCGGAGTTGCTGGAGGGGACGCTAGTGAGGAGGGATGGCCGGATCCGGGACCGGAGTTGTCAATGCCGGCGACGAGGGGGCGGAGGAGGCGGCGGCGCGGTGCAGATCTGGGGCAGCACGGGTGGCTTGCGGGCGAGGGGCGGCGACAGACGGCACATGAGCGGCTCTAGGGGTCAGGCACCCAAGGGATGTCATAGCGGCCGGACGGGCTCGCGGGACCCCCGCCTGGGCCAAGCGGGCTGGCGGCGCGGGGCGGGGTGACTGCCATGTGGCGGCATGGGAGTGGCCGGGCAGCGGTTGCGAACACGTCTGGTGGATGCGGACGTGTCCGGCGGCGCGCGGGGAGACTAGGGTTTGGCCGAGAATTTGGAAGGGGGAGCATATTTATAGGTAGAGGGAACTAGTAGTGTCCAAATGATGTGCGGTTTTCGCCCACAAGATCGTGATACAATGACGGAGAACATGGAGCTGGTTTAGATGGGTTATTGGGCTGTTTTGGAGGGGTGTTGGGCTGCAACACAAAAGAGGCTTTTGCAGTTACCCGGTTAATCGTTCGGCCATCAAACGACCTCCAAATGGAACGAAATTTGACAGGCGGTCTACGGTGATGTACCAAGGCCACTCGACAAATCTTGGCCCATTCCGAGAATGTTTTCTCCTACTCACGAGAGACAAGAGGGGTGCATCGGGTGCATGTGGGAGTGTCGGATTGCAAAACGGACAATAGGGAAAATGCTCGAATGCATGAGACGAACACGTATGTTAATGCGATGCACATGATGACATGATATTTAATGCATGACATGAACAAAATGCAAAACAAAGACAAAACCCAACCATGAAGGGAATATCATATCACATAGCCGGAAATGGCAAGAGTTGGAGTTACAAATATGGAAAGTTACATCCGGGGTGTTACATGAGGAGTCTTGAGGCATCAGGCAAAGGTTTCCATATGGGTGCAACGAGACCAAGAACGGAAGGACGGCAGGATGTGGTCACCACGAAGCCCACATTAGCGTCACCACCAGAGGATTTGCTAGGCGAAGACCACCTTTTGTCAGGGCAGCTTGTACTAGTTGTCTCCCATCAAACTCGGTCGTTGTGGGATCCCTTCCTGCGTAACATTTGGGGAGAGGACCAGGGCCTCTATAAATAGGACTAGCCACAACCATAGCTAGGGCAGATCGGAGATCGACTCACCTTGGATCAGATCCATTCCATCCTCACATCCGCAGCTCACCGAGCTCAAGAACACCTCTCCTCTTGAGGCTATTCATCCATTGCACTAGTTCATCCTCAGACCGCGAGGCAATCCACCAACACCACACTGGAGTAGGGTATTACACTGCAAGGTGGCCCGAACTAGTATAAACCCTTGAGTCTCTTGTTCCTTGCGTTCGTCGAGCTAGGCCGTGAGAACGTTGAGCGAGCAAACTAGGGAGAGAGTGTTCTTCGTGCGCACCCTAGAGTTTGAACCTCAAGGGTTAGTCAGAACCCGCAATCCGACAGGATCTGTGTTTGGTGGTGAGACGTCCATCTGATCTGATGGTGAATCATCCACAGGCGAGAACAATTCAATGTATCAAGTGCAAGATGACTGGCTTGGGGGCTATTCCGGTGGCGAAAGTATTCCGGACCCCTATGAGCCGCCGAACAGGGTTGCAATCTTCATGACCGGTATGCAGCCAGCGCTTGGCTCAATGACCGCCGTGGCTATGACCTCTAGTTCGACGGCTGCGGCAATGAGTGGTACTAGCGACTCTGTGCGGCTGCCTGCTCAGGTTCTGACGGAATTATTGGAGGCTTTGGCAACTTTGATGGGGGTAGAAGTGACCCCGGACACTCAGGAACAGCATAAGGTGGATGTTGCAAAGTTACGAGATGATATAACTCAAGCCAAGGAATAGCTGGCGGCTAAGAATGCTAGGATGGCCACGGAGCGAGCTGCTTTGGAGACCCAGGCACAATGGATTCATGTAGATTCTTTCGGGCTCTCCTTGGAGGTCATGAGAACGAGACACCAGAGTCGTTTACCTTTGGAGTATGATGCGAGAAACCTTTTCAACACACCGGGGGCAGGGACCAGTAACCCGCCAGTGGTGAATCGGGAAGTTGAGGTGCCCATGACTGGAGCGTCGGTTCAGCCGCGTGCTATGGACCCGCATCGTTTGGATATGACTCCGCCTCAGCATGTGCCGACACCGTTGAGTCATTATTCTAACCCATTCAATAATATGATTGCAGCGGCGTCATGATTGGCGCTCTTCCAGTTGAAGGCGAGTCTCCAACTGTGATAGAGATGCGGAGGTCCAGAGGACTTCTTTAGACGGTTGTGGCTCAACAGGCGGCTTATTCGTATAGCCGTGAACGTATTCATTCAACTCCTCGTCCAAGCCGGAGTTATAGCAGGCACATTGAGTCACCCGCAGTTTCAAGCAGTGAACAGCGCCGTATCCAGCCTCGTGGGAATGACCTCACGCGCAGTGGTGTTTATGCTCAGACTTTGGTGGATCAGGGCAGGGCGCGTCGGGAGTCGGAGCTGGCGGCTCAGCTAGCGGCTCAACAGCAACCTCCAGTTTATCCATCAACATCTGTGGAGCCTGGGTTGACCTCCAGAACCTTGGGTGTGTCGTGTTTAGCACTGGCTCTGCGTAATGAGCGTTTGCCTAAGGATTTCAAGGGTCCTCGTAAGGTACCTAATTACACAGCAGATCAAACCCTTGAATCTTGGATTGAGAGTTATGAGATGGCCATGGAGATGTTGGATGTTAGTCATGCTGCATGTGCTAAGTACTTCACCATGATGTTGGATTGGTCGGCTTGTACTGTCAGGACCCCGATCCAAAGTCACACCGATCTAGAATGTAACACATCATATCACTTTGCGGCCTCACGAACGGTATCCCCACGGGTGCCACCTTACCTAGCCCGGGACCGTTTGTGCCTTTTGGCTCACGTATATGATAATGTCGCCAGCAGCCATATGACAAAGAACCCGGGGCAACATGACTAGTCGTGTACCCAAAGTGGAACTAACTTATAGGGACAAGCATCCATGACCAAGCAACGAACATGTCGGTCATCACCGAGTGAATCCAGGCTGTAGCAAGCTAACATGACTCCGGTAGATAGAGCGTGACATTTCCCCGTAGGGACAGACACAAGAATAAAGAAGGACACATGCCGGCTAGCCTTAGTGTTCCGGAGCAGTAGCAAGCTACCATGGCTCAGTGGAAGCACTAGGAGACATTTCCCGGTAAGAGAGGCTACCACGGATAAACAACTAGGTTGTCAGATCCCACACATACCAAGCATTTCAAATCATACACACAATATGCTCGATATGTGCAAATACAACATGGAACCATAACAAAACTCTACATCTCAAGGTACTTATTCATTAGGCTCTGAAGAGCGAGATATTACAAACATGGGTCTGATGACCTAGCATTCAAGTCATACAACAACAAGCACATGCGGAAGCTTAACTTGTCTGAGTACATGCAACTACAAATGAAAAAGGCTGAGAACCCTGACTATCTACAAGACCCTGCGGAGGGCACATGATCGTATCTGAGGTAACAAGCTAAACGTTGAGGTCCACGCAGAACTACTAGTGAGACTGAAGTCTCTCTGAAAAAACATAAATTAAGCAAACGTGAGTACAAATGTACCCAGCAAGACTTACATTAGAACTAGTTACGTATGCATCAGTATCAACAAAGAAATGGTGGGGTTTAACTGCAGCAAGCCAGCTTTGACTCTGTGGCTATCCTGAACTACGTCTGCAAGCAACTCTTTTGATGTGGCGCACACGAGTCCACATATTCACCATATCAATACACCAATATGGATCCGCTCCCGTATCCCTATGAGAAGGCCATCCATAACACTCACGCTTATCTTGCGCATTTTAGAGTATGCACTTTCACTTGTCTATGAACCGTATAGGCAACCCAGAGGTCCTTCACCAAGGGCGTGGCTATTCGAATAGATCATTTATAACCCTGTAGGGGTGTACTTCTTCACACATGTTTCCACCATTTAGCGTCTACACAGGACATGTGCTCGGCAGACTTCAGGCGAAAGCCGACGTGGGTGTAGACCACGACCTGACTAACCACACAAGTCCCTAGTCCAGGTTTATTGCCTATTCATGTTCCATCCACAGGGAGTCCGGCCGAGGTTTCCACTACGGCCCCGAATGATGTGTACAAGGTTCCCGAGGCACCAAACGGGCGACTCGGTACACCGGGCCACGTGCCTACCGTCTCACAACCCACCCCTAAGGTCAGCGCTACGCACGGCCTCCGGCATACTACAAACACCAGAAACTACTTGCAACTCTTGGATAGAGGACAGGGGCGGTTAATAAGTCGAGTGGGGTCATATTTCAGGGACGAACGTGTGGTAGTAACTGTTCATGGATCACAAACACAGAACTCAGTTCCTGAGGACAGTTTCAATGATATAACCCACCATGTACTCCTACATGGCCTCTCACCGCTACCTTTACCAAATCGTGTTTACAGACTTAGCACACACACAGTAGGACATGATCATCACCATTCCAATTGATCCCCGATGAATCGGACCTGACTCAACTCTAAGCAGTAGCAGGCATGACAAACAAGCATGAATGAGTAGGCACATCAGGGCTCAAACAACTCCTACTCATGCTAGTGGTTTTCATCTATCTACTGTGGCAATGACAGGTCATGCAGAGGAAAGGGGTTCAACTACCGCAGCATGTAACAGTTGAATCGTTGTTGAAATAATGCAATAAAAGAGAGCAAGAGCGAGAGAGTGAGATTGTATCGGGACGAACTGATAACCCTCAAGTATAGGGGATCACAACAGCTTTTGAGGGTAGAGTATTCATCCCAAATTTATTGATTCGACAAAAGGGGAGCCAAAGAATATTCTCAAGTACTAGCAGCTGAGTTGTCAATTCAACCACACCTGGAAACTTAATATCTGCAGCAAAGTGTTTAGTAACAAAGTAATATGATAGTGATGGTAACGATAACAAAAGAGTAATGAAAGCAAAGTAATGTTTTTGGTATTTTGTAGTGATTGTAACAATAGCAACGGGAAAGTAAATAAGCGTAAACCAGTATATGGAAAGCTCGTAGGCATTGGATCAGTGATGGATAATTATGGGTTCATCATGTAACAATCATGGCATAGGGTGACACAGAACTAGCTCCAGTTCATTAATGTAATGTAGGCATGTATTCCGAATATAGTCATATGTGCTTATGGAAAAGAACTTGCATGACATCTTTTGTCCTACCCTCCCGTGGCAGCGGGGTCCTAATGGAAACTAAGGGATATTAAGGCCTCCTTTTAATAGAGAACCGGAACAAAGCATTAGCACATAGTGAATACTTGAACTCCTCAAACTACAGTCATCACCGGTAAGTATCCCGATTATTGTCACTTCGGGGTTAATGGATCATAACACATAATAGGTGACTATAGACTTGCAAGATAGGATCAAGAACACTCATATATTGATGAAAACATAATAGGTTCAGATCTGAAATCATGGCACTCGGGCCCTAGTGACAAGCATTAAGCATAGCAAAGTCATAGCAACATCAATCTCAGAACATAGTGGATACTAGGGATCAAACCCTAACAAAACTAACTCGATTACATTGTAAATCTCATCCGACCCATCACCGTCCAGCAAGCCTATGATGGAATTACTCTCGTGCGATGGTGAGCATCATGAAATTGGTGATGGAGGATGGTTGATGATCACGATGGCGACGAATCCCCCTCTCCGGAGCCCCGAACGGACTCCAGATCAGCCCTCCCGAGAGGTTTTAGGGCTTGGCGACGGCTCCGTATCCTAAAACACGATGAAATCTTCTCTCTTATTTTTTCTCCCCGAAAGCAGATATATAGAGTTGGAGTTGGAGTCGGGAGGTCTCCAGGGGGCCCATGAGGTAGGGGGGGCGCCCTAGAGGGGCCCCACCCTCGTGGAAAGGGTGTGGGCCCCCTGGTCTTCATCTTTGGCGAGGATTTTTAATTATATATTGTAAGATATTCTCGTGGAGTTTCAGGTCATTCCGAGAACTTTTGTTTTCTGCACATAAAACAACATCATGGCAATTCTGCTGAAAACAGCGTCAGTACGGGTTAGTTCCATTCAAACCATACAAGTTACAATCCAAAACAAGGGCAAAAGTGTTTGGAAAAGTAGATATGACGGAGACGTATCAACTCCCCCAAACTTAAACCTTGCTTGCCCTCAAGCAATTCAGTTGACAAACTGAAAGAAATAAAGAAAAACTTCTACAAACTCTGTTTGCTCTTGTTGTTGTAAATATGTCAAGCTAGCATTCAAGTTTTCAGAAAAGATTATAACTTACCATATTTGCAAAAATTCTCAGGTCTCATGATTACTCATATCAATAGCATAATCAACTAGCAAGCCATAATAATAAATCTCGGATGATAACACTTTCTCAAAACAATCATAATATGATATAACAAGATGGTATCTCGCTAGCCCTTTCTGAGACCGCAAAACATAAATGCAGAGCACCTTTAAAGATCAAGGACTGACTAGACATTGTAATTCATGGTAAAAGAGATCCAATCATAGTCACACCCAATATAAATTAACAGTAATGAATGCAAATGACAGTGGTGCTCTCCAACTGGTGCTTTTAATAAGAGGGTGATGACTCAACATAAAAGTAAATAGATAGGCCCTTCACAGAGGGAAGCAGGGGTTTGTAGAGGTGCCAGAGCTCGGTTTTGAAATAGTGGTGAATAATATTTTGAGAAGTGTACTTTCATTGTCAACATAACAACCAAGAGATGGCGATATCTTCCATGCTACACACATTATAGGCGGTTCCCATACAGAATGGTAAAGTTTATACTCCCCCTCCACCAACAAACATCAATCCATGGCTTGCTCGAAACAACGAGTGCCTCAAACATACATCAGGTCCCAGGGGGAGTTTTGTTTTGCAATTATCACTACTAGAAAACAGGCTATAGATAATATAGACACTAATGGCGCATTATACATGCGGTGCGCCACTACTATATAGTAATGGCGCACCTATACATAGTGCGCCATTAGTATCTAAAATAGTAATGGCGCACCTAGTAAAAAGTGCGCCATTACTATGTTTGACCAAGCTTTGACCCACTTCTGGACATAGTAATGGCGCACTTTTCCCTGATGCGCCATTATTATTTTTGATACTAATGGCGCACTTTTCCATGCGGTGCGCCATTGTGGTTTTGTAGGTAAGTGCCGCAGCCCGACCGCCCACCATCTTTCTCCTCTCTCTCTCTCTCGCACGGAACCCTATCCTCTTCTCCCTCACCCCACGCACACACACACACGTCTCTCAGCCTCGCCCCGGCCCCGATCCATGCCGCCTCCCAGTGCTCCCTCCTCTTCCTACGCGGCGGCCCTTGCCCTCCTCTCTCTTGTGTCCCCTTCGCGCCTCCTCGCGGCAGTCGCGGCCAAGGAGCCCGAGCTCGGCGGCGACGGATCAGAAGTCAGCGTCAGCGCTGGATCTGGGAGTGGTGGAGCCGCCGCCGTCTCCACTCGTCAGGAACTGGCCAGATCCGCCCCACGAGCTTCACAGGTGCCACCCCCTCCGCCACCAGCCACGGGGACATCCTCGAGGCCGTCGTCATCACCGACTGCGCCACCAGGAGGTCCAAGGGATACAGATTCGTGAGCACGCTTCCTTCCTCCTCCTCTATTTCTTCTTTCCTGTTGTGTGTTCTTCTGGGGTGGGGATCATGGGGAGGGTTTGATTTTCAAGCTAGAGTTTTGTGATATTTTGCCTAGAGGTTTCTGGGGATCAGGGGTCTGGGGTTCAATTGGGGTGGTTTGTGACCTCCAACTGCGGTGATCGGCTTGGAAGGCTTGTGAATTTGGGAGTTTTGCGGTGCTAATAATAGAGCAAGCTCGCGGAGCTGATTGCTTTGGGGCGGTAACAGGGAAATTTTTCATGAGGCCTAGGGCGTCGTCCATGTAAAAACATTGTTTGGCTGCTTGGGAATTTTTAGGCCTCTAAATTGGACTAATACTTAGGTGTTTCATCACGAATTGCAGTACTATTTGAAGTGAATGCGGAAGCAATTTCGTTTTGGGGAAGGCAAATTGGGGGAATGTGTTTCAACGATGTTAATTTGTCTTAATTTTGTGCGGACATGCGAATAGGTGACCTTTCCGGTCCAGATTCGGCGAGGATGGCCTGCATGGATCCCTATCCAGTAATTGACGGGCGGCGTGCCAACTGTAATCTTGCCATCATGGGGCGACCTGGACCAGCTGTGCCTTTTGGTTAGTCTCTGACCTGGTTTTCTATTGCCCCAATTACAACTTTTTGAACTGCCAAATCTCTGTTGAGTTCTTTCCTGCAGCTTAATATTTTGCCCAGCTGGTTTAATTTAAAGTCAATGCCTATTTCCAGTGTATTAGAGTTGCCATGATGAACTTGCTGAATGTAACCAAGAGCTTATATTTTGCGCAGGGCGGTTGCTCCGGCCATGATGAACGTCTTAGTCATATTTTGCGCAGGGCGGCTGCTCCGGCCAGCCCCTTCGACTTCTCCACCATGATGAACTTACTGAATGTAACCAAGAGCTTACACTGAATTCTCTGAATGAAGTGTTTACAGTTTCATACTCTGTTTTGTTCTGTTCATTTTCAAACGCAAGTTCTTGGAAGATTTTACATATACTACAGGTTTGAATCGGGTGTTAATTTGGTTGGGTTTCACTAAAGATATTCGCGTCCATTTTAACATATTCGAACTTGCGCAATGTAACCAAGTTCTACTGAAGCATTTTACAGTTTCTGCAAAACTAGAAATACTCTGCTCTGTTCTCTCCATTGTCAAAGTTGAGTTTTTGGGAAGATTTATTTATACAAGCTCGAATTTCCTATGAATTTGTTCCGATTTCATGAGAATTTGTATGACAATTAACTCGAATCGTGGATTTTGTTGTGGCGTGGGCACAGGACCCGAGCATCAAGGAGATGGCGGAGCTGATCGGCAAGGACCCGTCCTTCAGCGAGATGCCCCATAAATCTACTGTATGATCAATCAAAACACATTTTGTCCAAAGTCCAAACTTAATGGTAAACAAGAGGCTAATCTTGCTATTTTTGTTTCTTATGCGGTTTGCACTTTCTGTTTCCTTGAACAGTTTACAGTTCATCTAATTTACATTTTTATGTTATCCCCTGTGTATACCGCAATTAAGTAACTTACTGTAATTATCTTAAGAAATTAGAATGTTTGTGACCGACTATTTAATAATATGCTCTTTTCACTAGGTGTGATATTGTGGCATATTTACCTGGAGCTAGCATATATATGGAACCGACTTTGTTCCTGGAGGTGAGCATATATTATTGTTCTTCTCATGTCAATTGCAGCAGTTCCTTGATTCACAATTTATATAGTGTGGTATAGTGGTTATATTTGGAGGTTTATCCGTGTGAAATAATCACCGCAAGGTTAGTACTTTCTGCAGCTAATGTGTTATGCATAAGCTCAGTGTGTTTGCTCAATTAGCTACTGCTCAATTAAAATTGGTGACCTTCCATTGATGATAGGTTTAGAAATTATGCATTGAGTAACTAGACCTGACATGGAGTACTTGGATAATTAAGTGATCTTTTAACAAAATTTTAACTGAATTATTTTGGGCAATGGAGTACTGAATTTTAACTGAGTAACTTGAACTTGCATATGCACTAGACCACATGTAAATTCTTTGGCTCCTCTTTAATCTAGTGCAATTACTTAACTGACCGTAATAGCCCTGACACTTGTAAGTAACCATATCATTCAAACATCCAATTAAATCTATTCTACTCCATTTCCTGAGATGAAATTGTGATGATGGGAGTGACATTAAACAACTTGAACATCTAATTGTGCATGTACTCCATTGTTATATACTGATCCATCTTGTCTTTGCCCCATGTTAACATTCAAATTGTTAATTGCATTCAAAGTGTCAATTGCAGGAGTAGACACAGAGGAAGAATCTGCTACCTCAAAGGAGTTGATCGACACCGGGAGGGTGGGTACGTGATGCCGGAGGCTGCCGGGAGGGTGGTGACGAGCTACCAAAGAGATGAGTTCTGGCTCTACTCGATGCCAGGAGGAGGCGCTGCTGCCAATCGGACATGGACTCGATTGATTTTGATTTGAAATATGACGGGTTGTAATGTAAAATGCACTTCAGTTCAAAATGTCATCCCCTTGTGAGAGGTATTCTTGGACGGAGGGAGTAGAAGATTAGTTATAGGATTTTGTTTTATTTCTGTGCAATTTTCTTTTTATTGGATACTTGTAAAGACATGGTAATATTCTTGCTATAATAAAAATTATGGTTCTATTTCATTTTTTGTTTTTAAATTATTTTTCCTTATAGGTTGTTTTTTGTAAATTTATATTTTTTTGTTTTCCAAATATACTATTAGTGGCGCATTTCAACCTTTATTGGTGGCGCACCTAGCTTTTTAGCTAGTGGCGCACCTCTTAGGTTACTAGTGGCGCACTTGGCTTTATTACTAGTGGGGCACCTAAGGGTTAGTAATGGCACACTATTAGGTGCGCCATTACTGTCTGGGATAGTAATGGCGCACCAAATGTGCGCCATTACTAAAACTTACTAATGGCGTGCTAGTAATGGCACACCTAATGTGCGCCATTAGTAGCCAAAATAGGTGCGCCATTAATAACATGTTTTCTAGTAGTGTATTTTTGATTTAGTTTGCATAAAGCATGGGACTGGGCATCTTGGTGAACAGCCATTTTCTCGTGAGTGAGGAGCGGAGTCCATTCCTCTTGAGAATAACCCGCCTAGCATGGAAGATACAGGCAGCCCTGGTTGATACATGAGCTATTCGAGCATACAAAACAGGATGAATATTTGACGGTTTAGAGTTTGGCACATACAAATTTACTTGGAACGGCAGGTAGATACCGCATATAGGAAGGTATAGTGGACTCATCTGGAAAAACTTTGGGGTTTAAGGGATTGGATGCACAAGCAGTATTCCCGCTTAGTACAGGTGAAGGCTAGCAAAAGACTGGGAAGCGACCAGCTAGAGAGCGACAACAGCCATGTACATGCATTAAAATTAATAAACATTGGATGCAAGCATGAGAAGGATATAATCCACCATGAACATAAATATTGTGAAGGCTATGTTGATTTGTTTCAACTACATGCGTGAACATGTGCCAAGTCAAGTCACTTAAATCATTCAAAGGAGGATACCACCCCATCATACCAAATCATAACCATCTCAATAGCATGTTGGCACACAAGGTAAACCATTATAACTCATAGCTAATCAAGCATGGCACAAGCAACTATGATCTCTAATTGGCATTGCAAACATGTTTATTCATAACAAGCTGAATCAAGAACGATGACTCATCATATTTAGAAAAATAAAAGAGGTCGAGTTCGTACCAGCTTTTCTCATCTTAGTCAGTCCATCATATATCATCATAATTTCCTTTCACTTGCACGACCAAACGATGTGAATAATAATAAGAGTGCACGTGCATTGGACTAAGCTCGAATCTGCGAGCATTCAATAAACAGGAGAAGACAAAGCAATATGGGCTCTTGGTTAAATCAACAATAAAGCATATAAGAGACACTTCAACAATTTAATCATGGTCTTCTCCTACTGACCCCCAAAGAAAAGAAAAGAAATAAAACTATTTACACGGGAAAGCTCCCAACAAGCAAAAGAAGAACAGGAAATATTTTTGGGTTTTCCTTTTTTATTACTACTACAAGCATGGAAATTAAATTAATTAAAAGCTACAACTAATTTTTTGGTTTTTTCTTAAGGTTTATTAAACACACAAGAAGAAAGCATAAAAAAGGAAAATAAACTAGCATGGATGATACAATGAAAAAGTATGAGCACCAACATCTAGAAATGATTGTGTGTGAACATAAATGTAATGTTGGTGAGAAATACGTACTCCCCCAAGCTTAGGCTTTTGGCCTAAGTTGGTCTATGGCCACGGCTGGCCTGGCTGATGTCCATAATAGTAGTTTTTGGGGTCGTACTGTGATGAGGAAGAAGAAGGCTCAGATTGTGGTAATTAGACTATCGTGAAGGATCAAATTGTGGTTCCGGCTCTGGCTCCTCGGCTGGTGCAGGGTTCCAGTAGGCGTGGATAGCCGTCAACGGAACAAGGTACGTGCCTACAGTGAAATCAAACAAAGAAGGAGCAGGCAAGGTAATAGTCTCAGGATGATGTTTATTAATGACCAATTGATATTTAAGCTCTCCTTCCCTATTCTTAACAATAAAATCATGTGCCACCATGCTTTTATAATCTAGATAAACACGGGGCAGCACTTTTTCTTCCTTCTCAGCATGCCTAATAGGTATGTTAAAATGTGCAGCGAGGCGTGAAGCATAAATGCCTCCAAAGATGGGACCCTTAGTACGGTTCATACTTAACCGTCTAGCAATAATGTCGCCCATACTAAAAGAGTTATCTCCGTATAAGCCGTGATGAAAAATGATAATATCAGGGATACTCAGGTTTCCACAGTTTCCGCGACCAATTAAGCAACGACTAGCAAATAATGCAAAGTAACGTAAAACAGGAAAATGTATGCTAGTGATTCGTGGATAGGAAACCTTCCTTGTTTCCCCTACAGTGATAGTGTCAATAAATCCCTCCACATCATCGGGATGTGGTTCTTCTGTCTTTCCCCCAAAAGGGACTAAACAAATCCGGCAGAAATCATAAAGTGACATCTCCTTATGCTCATCATATAAATGAAATTCCACCGTAGGTGGTGAGTTCTTAGAATGAAAATGAAAGTTTTGCACAAAGGTATTTGTGAGCAAGAGATACTGATCGCATTGGTTGTGGAGGAAAGCGGTAAGGCCTGCAGTCTGAGCCAACTCATGAAAATCTTCATAAATCTCGGCTGCTCTTAAGAAATCCTCGGAAGGCCATTCACATGCCCGAACCTCCGCAGTGCGCGGCAAATTATACTTAGGCTTCGGTGCCTTTTCCTTCGAGGTTTGGCTCGATGAGCCCCTCAATAATCTCCTCATCATTTTCTAAAAAATTCTGAAATTTTTAGTAACTTCAAAATAAAAGTTAACCAAACTCAATAATATTGATAGCAACCACTCCTACAAGTGCCTAGAGCCTATATCATGCATCAAAACTACTTTTGACCATATAAATTTGACATGCAAGCTCAAGAACAGGGTCACCTAAGAAGAAAAAATTTACAATGAGTAAAGCACTAGAACAAAAACTAATTGGACCAATGGAGAAGTCACATACCAAGGAACAATCTCCCCAAGCAGTTTTGTGAGAGGTGCTTTGAGCAAGGAGATCGAAAATGGCAGCAAAGAGGGCTGGAACTCGTGCTTGAGTTGGTTTTTCGTGTTTGTGGAAGGAAGAAGAAGAGGGTGGGTGCAAGAATAAGTGGAGGAGGGCCACCGTCGGCCCACGAGGCAGGGGCGCGCCCTCCACACTCGTGGCAAGGTGGCTGGCCCCCCTGGTGTGTGTTCTTTGTTCCATAAATCCTCAAATATTCTAGAAAAAATCATATTTAATTTTCAGGACATTTGGAGAACTTTTATTTTCGAGGTATTTTTATATTGCACGGATAATCAGATAATAGACAGAAAAATATTTATTTTTATTTTATTTCAACTAAATAATAGAAATTATAGAGAGGGTACCGAAAGTTGTGCTTCTAGTTTGATCCAACTCATGCTCATCAAAAGGAATCCACTAACAAGGTTGATCAAGTCTTGTTAACAAACTCATTCCGATTAACATGAAACCGGCGAAATTTTGAATAACACTAGGTTACCTCAACGGGGATATCCACATCCCCAATAATAAGTATATCATATTTCTTCTTGACAGTAGGAAGAGGAAATTCAAAACCTCCAAATATAATCGATGGAATTTTTCCGATAGAATTGATACTATGAACTTGAGGTTGTTTCCTCGGAAAGTGTACCGTATGCTCATTACCATTAACATGAAAAGTGACATTGCCTTTGCTGCAATCAATAACAGCCCCTGCAGTATTAAGAAAAGGTCTTCCAAGAATAATAGACATACTATCGTCCTTGGGAATATCAAGAATAACAAAGTCTGTTAAAATAGTAACGTTTGCAACCACAACAGGCACATCCTCACAAATACCGACAGGTATAGCAGTTGATTTACAGCCATTTGCAAAGATATTTCAGTATGTGTCAACGTATTCAAATCAAGTCTACGATATAAAGCGAGAGGCATAACACTAACACCGGGTGCAAGATCACATAAAGCAGTTTTAACATAGTTTCTTTTAATGGAGCATGGTATAGTAGGTACTCCTGGATCTCCAAGTTTCTTTGGTATTCCACCCTTAAAAGTATAATTAGCAAGCATGGTGGAAATTTCAGCTTCTGGTATCTTTATTTTATTTGTAACAATATCTTTCATGTACTTAGCATAAGGATTCATTTTGACCATGTCAGTCAATCGCATACGCAAAAAGATAGGTCTAATCATTTCAGCAAAGTGCTCAAAATCCTCATCATCCTTTTTCTTGGATGGTTTGGGAGGAAAAGGCATGGGTTTCTGAACCCAAGGTTCTCTTTCTTTACCATGTTTCCTAGCAACAAAATATTTCTTATCATAACGTTGATTCTTTGATTGTGGGTTATCAAGATCAACAGCAGGTTCAATTTCTACATCATTATCATTACTAGGTTGAGCATCATTATGAACATCATCATTAACATTTTCATTGGGTTCATGTTCATTGCCAGATTGTGTTTCAGCATCAGACATATAGATATCATTTGGATTATCAGGTGGTTCAGTAACAGGTTCACTAGAAGTCTGCACAGTTCTATCATTTTTCTTTTTCTTCTTTTTAGAAGAACTAGGTGCATCAATTTTATTTCTCTGAGAATCTTGCTCAATTCTCTTAGGGTGGCCTTCAGGATACAAAGGTTCCTGAGTCATTCTACCAGTTCTAGTAGCCACTTTAACAGCATAATTATTTTTCTTACTATTCATCTCATTGAGCAATTCCTTTTGAGCTTTACTTACTTGTTCTACTTGAGTGGTAACCATAGAAGCATGTTTGCTAACAAGTTTAAGTTCACCTCTAATATTAGCCATATAATCACCCAAGTATTTAATCATATCAGCATCTTGTTTTAATTGTCTACCAAAATAAGCATTGAAGTCTTCTTGCCTAAACATAAAATTATCAAACTCATCCAAGCATTGACTAGTAATTTTAGCAGGAGGGATTTCAGCTTTATCATATCTATAGAGAGAATTTATCTTTACTACCTGTGTTGGGTTATCGAGGTCTGGAGGTTCTTCAATAAATAAAGGATTAAGATCATATGTTTCTTCAATAGGCGGTAAATTAAGACCATGTATTTCTTCAATAGGAGGTAAATTCTTAACATCTTCAGCTTTACTACCTTTTTTTCATAGATTTCTTTGCCTCTTGCATATCTTCGGGACTGGGAAATAGAATACCCCTCTTCGGAGTTGGTTTAGGAATAGGATTATTAATTGGAGCAGGAGCTGGCTCAGGAGGTGCCCAATTATTTTCATTTGTCAACATATTGTTCAATAAAATTTCAGCTTCATCCGGTGTTCTTTCCCTGAAAAGAGAACCAACACAACTATCCAGGTAATCTCTGGAAGCATCGGTTAGTCCATTATAAAAGATATCAAGTATTTCATTTTTCTTAAGAGGATGATCAGGCAAAGCATTAAGTAACTTGAGAAGCCTCCCCCAAGCTTGTGGAAGACTCTCTTCTTTAATTTGCACAAAGTTGTATATTTCCTTTAAAGCAGCTTGTTTCTTATGACTAGGGAAATATTTAGCAGAGAAGTAATAGATCATATCCTGGGGACTACGCACACAACCAGGATCAAGAGAATTAAACCATATTTTAGCATCACCCTTTAATGAGAACGGAAATATTTTAAGGATATAAAAGTAGCAAAATCTCTCATCATTAGTGAACAGGGTGGCTATATCATTTAATTTAGTAAGATGTGCCACAAAAATTTTAGATTCATAGCCATGAAAAGGATCAGGTTCAACTAAATTAATTATATCAGGATCAACAGAGAATTCATAATCCTTATTAGTAACACAGATAGGTGAAGTAGCAAAAGCAGGGTCAGGTCTCATCCTAGCATTTAGAGATTGCTTATTCCATTTAGCTAATAACCTTTTGAGTTCATATCTATCTTTGCAAGCTAAAATAGCTAAAGAAGCTTCTTGATCAAATAAATAACCCTCAGGAATAACAAGTGATTCTTCATCATCACTTTCATCATCATAATCAGATTCAATATTTTCAATCTCTCTAGCCCTAGCAAGTCGTTCCTCGACAAAATCACTAAGTGGCATAGTAGTATCAGGCATAGAGGTAGTTTCATCATAAGTATCATGTATAGCAGAAGTAGCATCATCAATAACATGCGACATATCAGAACGAATAGCAGAAGCAGGTTTAGGTGTCGCAAGCTTACTCATAACAGAAGGTGAATCAAGTGTAGAGCTAGATGGCAGTTCCTTACCTCCCCTCGTAGTTGAGGGATAAATTGTTGTCTCAGCGTCTTTCAAGTTCTTCATAGTGTCCAGCAGATATAAATCCCAAGTGACTCAAAGAATAGAGCTATGCTCCCCGGCAACGGCGCCATAAATTTGTCTTGATAACCCACAAGTATAGGGGATCGCAACAACTTTCGAGGGTAGAGTATTCAAACCAAATTTATTGATTCGACACAAGGGGTTCCAAAGAATATTCTCAAGTATTAGTAGCTGAGTTGTTAATTCAACCACACCTGGAAACTTAATATCTACAACAAAGTGTTTAGTAGCAAAGTAATATGATAGTGATGGTAACGGTAACAAAAGAGTAATGAAAGCAGAGTAATGTTTTTGGTATTTTGTAGTGATTGTGAAAATAGCAACGGGAAAGTAAATAAGCGTAAACCAGTATATGGAAAGCTCATAATTAGCATTGGATCAGTGATGGATAATTATGCCGGATGTGGTTCATCTTGTAACAGTCATAACATAGGGTGACACAGAACTAGCTCCAGTTCATAGATGTAATGTAGGCATGTATTCCGAATATAGTCATACGTGCTTATGGAAAAGAACTTGCATGACATCTTTTGTCCTACCCTACCGTGGCAGTGGGGTCCTAATGGAAACTAAGGGATATTAAGGCTTAATAGAACCAGAACAAAGCATTAGCACATAGTGAATACATGAACTCCTCAAACAACGGTCATCGCCGGTAAGTATCTCGATTATTGTCACTTCGGGGTTAACGGATCATAACACATAATAGGTGACTATAGACTTGCAAGATAGGATCAAGAACACTCATATATTGATGAAAACATAATAGGTTCAGATCTGAAATCATGGCACTCGTGCCCTAGTGACAAGCATTAAGCATAGCAAAGTCATCGAAACATCAATCTCAGAACATAGTGGATAATAGGGATCAAACCCTAACAAAACTAACTCGATTACATGGTAAATCTCATCCAACCCATCACCGTCCAGCAAGCCAACGATGGAATTACTCACGCACGGCAGTGAGCATCATGAAATTGGTGATGGAGGATGGTTTATGATGACGGACGACGACGAATCCCCATCTCTGGAGCCCCGAACAGACTCCGGATCAGCCCTCCCGAGAGGTTTTAGGGCTTGGCGGCAGCTCCGTATTGTAAAATGTGATGAAATCTTCTCTCTTATTTTTTCTCCCCGAAAGCAGATATATAGAGTTGGAGTTGGAGTCGGGAGGTCTCCAGGGGCCCACGAGGTAGGGGGGCGCGCCCTAGGGGGGGCGCCCCCCACCCTCGTGGAAAGGGTGTGGGCCCCCTGGTCTTCATCTTTGGCAAGGATTTTTATTATTTAATGTAAAATATTCCGTGGAGCTTCAGGTCATTCCGAGAACTGTTGTTTTCTGCACATAAAACAACATCATGGCAATTCTGCTGAAAACAGCGTCAGTCCGGGTTAGTTCTATTCAAATCATACAAGTTAGAGTCCAAAACAAGGGCAAAAGTGTTTGGAAAAGTAGATACGACGGAGACGTATCATGAACAAGGGGGTTTTCTTGCGTATCACTTCTGAAGATAGTATAGCTCTTCATCGGTGTCATCGAACTCATCATCAGAACCACGTCTACTAAGAGGGGACAAATACCAGCAAGCAGAGGTAGAACACAATTAATGCAATGCCACAATATGATGCATGAATGTGACATGGCAAAATGTTTTGATTTGAGCTAATGCAGCTAGCAATGAATTAAATGGAGTTGTTTTGAACACTAGATTCAAATTCAAACTCCACGTAAGGCATTTCAAATGCCATTAATTCAAATTGTCCTATACATCAACTTTAAGTTGTTCAAACATGCATGAAAATGCTATAAACAGATTGTTTGAATTTTTCTGATCATTTTTCATATATAAATTATTTCATTTGGAGTTATAGATTATTTTCTCTGATTTTTAGAAGTTTTGGATATTTTCTGAAATAAATAAATCATTTCCGCTTTATTTTAAATCCCGAAGAATATTTACTGTGTCATCTTGATGTCACTATGATGTCAGCAGGTCAACGGGGCGGTCCAGGTCAAACTGGCCAGTGGGTCCCCCGTGTTAGATTCTAACTGTAACGCCCCAAGACCGGAGCTTTAGATACCTTCCATGGTTTCCGAGATTCGTGGTGTGATTTGTTTTTTTTGCTTGTTGCTTTCATCATTGCATCATGTGCATTGCCTCATGTCATCATGCAATTATGACCCACAAGTATAGGGGATCTGTCATAGTCCTTTTGATAAGTAAGAGTGTCGAACCCAATGAGGAGTAGAAGGAAATGATAAGCAGTTTCCAGCAAGGTATTATCTGCAAGTACTGAAATAAGTGGTAACAGATAGTTTTGTGATAAGATAATTTGTAACAAGCAACAAGTAACGAAAGTAAATAAAGTGCAACAAGGTGGCCCAATCCTTTTGTAGTAATGGAAAAGCCTGGACAAACTCTTATATGATGTAAAGCGCTCCCGAGGACACATGGGAATATCGTCAAGCTAGTTTTCATCACGTTCATATGATTTGCGTTCGGTACTTTGATAATTTGGTATGTGGGTGGACCGGTGCTTGGGTGCTGTCCTTACTTGGACAAGCATCCCACTTATGATTAACCTCTATTGCAAGCATCCGCAACTACAACAAAAGTATTAAGGTAAACCTAACCATAGCATGAAACATATGGATCCAAATCAGCCCCTTACGAAGCAACGCATAAACTAGGGTTTAAGCTTCTGTCACTCTAGAAACCCATCATCTACTTATTACTTCCCAATGCCTTCCTCTAGGACCAAACAATGGTGAAGTGTCACGTATTCGACGTTCACATAACACCACTAGAGGAGAGACAACACACATCTCATCAAAATATCAAACCAATACCAAATTCACATGACTACTAATAGCAAGACTTCTCCCATGTCCTCAGGAACAAAAGTAACTACTCACAAAGCATAAACATGTTCATAATCAGAGGGTTATTAATATGCATATAGGATCTGAACATATGATCTTCCGCCAATTAAACCAACTAGCATCAACTACAAGGAGTAATTAACACTACTAGCAACCTACTAGCACCAACCCCGGAATTGGAGACAAGAATTGGATACAAGAGATGAACTATGGTTTTGAGACGAGATGGAGCTGATGAACATGTTGATGGAGATTGCCCTCTCCTGATGAGAGGAGCGTTGGTGATGACGATGGCGATGATTTCCCCCTCCGGGGGGGGAAGTTTACCCGGCAGAACAGCTCCACGAGAGCCCTAGATTGGTTCCGCAAGGTTCCACCTCGTGGCGGTGGAGTTTCGTCCGAGAAGATGGCTTATGATTTTTTTCCCATCGAAAGACTCCATATAGTAGAAGATGGCCACAGGAGGGCCACCAGGGGGCCCACGAGGGAGGGGGCGCGCCCAGGTGGTAGGGCGCGCCCCCACCCTCGTGGGTAGGGTGTGGCCCCCCTGGTGAAGTTCTTGCTCTCAGTTTTTTATATATTTGGAAAATATCTTCCGTGAAGTTTCAGGAATTTTTGTGTTGTGCAGAATAGGTCTCTAATATTTGCTCCTTTTCCAGCCCAGAATCCCAGCTGTCGGCATTCTCCCTCTTTATGTAAACCTTGTAAAATAAGAGAGAATAGGCATAAGTATTGTGACATAATGTGTAATAACAGCCCATAATGCAATAAATATTGATATAAAAGCATGATGCTAAATGGACGTATCAACTCCCCCAAGCTTAGACCTCGCTTGTCCTCAAGCGAAAAGCCGAAATCAAAAAATTTGTCCACATGTTTAGAGATAGAGGTGTCGATACAAAAATAAAATACGGACATGAGGGCATCATGATCATTCTCAGAACAACAACTTATATAATTCTTGTCATATAATCTCTTATGCTAGAGTAATAGTTCAATCACAATATCAAGTATGAATCATAAACTTCATTGAAAACTAACAAACTACAATCTCAGTCATTGAAGAAATTGCAATTTATTATAACATAGGAAAGAGTCAATGTATAAGAGCTTTTCAGCAAATCCACATACTCAACTATCATATAGTCTTTCACAATTGCTATCACTCACGCAATACTTGTGGGTATGGAGTTTTAATCGGACACAGAGAAAGATTGGGGCTTATAGCTTTGCCTCCCAACGTTTTACCTCAAGGGTAATGTCAACAGTAATAGTTCATGAAAACTCACATCCAATTAGCCATATATACCAGGATCTTTCCAACATATTGTGCTTGCCAAAGGATAAAATGTAACAAGGAAGGGTGAAGATCACCAAGACTCTTATGCCATGTAGGAGATAAAAGTAAAAGATAGGCCCTTCGCAGAGGGAAGCAGAGGTTGCCATGCGCTTTTATGGTTGGATGCACAAAATCTTAATGCGAAAGAGCGTCACTTTATATTGCCACTTGTGATATGGACCTTTATTATGTAGTCTGTCGCTTTTATTACTTCCATATCACACGATGTATAAAGCTTATTTCCTCCACACCAATCAATCATACATATTTAAAGAGCATTTTTTATTTCTTTGCACCGATGACAACTTACTTGAAGGATCTTACTCAATCCATAGGTAGATATGGTGGACTCTTATGGCAAGACTGGTCTAAGGGTATTTGGAAGCACAAGTAGTATGTCTACTTGGTGTAATGAATTTGGCTAGCATGAGGGGGAAAGGCAAGCTCATCATGTTGGAAGATCCAAGACAATATAATTTATCTCAGATATAAGAAAACATAACCCATTATGTTGTCTTCCTTGTCCAATGTCAACTCTTTAGCATGTCATATTTTAATGAGTGCTCACAATCATAAAAGATGTCCAAGATAGTATATTTATATGTGAAGACCTCTCTTTCTTTATTACTTCCTATTAATTGCAACGATGACCAAAACTGTGTTTGTCAACCCTCAACAACTTTTATTCATCATACTCTGTCGGGGAAACTGATCCACGAACACCTATGGGGCCGGCGGACCGAGCCCCTTTCGGTTCGGCGGGGGGCGGAGATCACACGAAGAGCAGATCGAGGCGAAGCACACGAGCAGTTTACCCAGCTTCGGAGCTCTCTGGAGAGATAACACTCCTACTACTGCTTGTTTGATTATCTTGTGTTCTTGCTCCAGAGAGAGAGCGTAGTGTTTTTCTGGGTTCCGAACCAGTCGAAACTCTTCTCCGTTGCGCATGGCCCTCCTTTTATACGCTAAAGGGTCACCGACAGGTGGCAACGCAGAGAAGGGTACAAATGTAAAAAGTGAGGTGGTTGGTACAGTTACTTGTACAGTGCACCCTACCTAACCCTGACGGCAGGGGACAAGGGCATTAAATGCCCGTCTGGTTCGCCCAAACAGTGCAGAAAAGGACCGTTAGGGGCACCACCGTTCGCCACGATGGCGATCTTGTTAGCTTCGCATGCCACTGCGCACCGCTGGCTGCACAGCCTCCCGCCACGCGCGCCTGGAGAGGCCCCCAGAGCAACACGTTGGTGGATGCGCTGGAGCGTGGGCACAGAGTGGCCGCCTGCCGCGGCAAGCGCCTTGCCGCTGCTGTTATCTTGTCGGGTCCGAAAGCTTGTCGCTCACCGGGCCTCGAGGTCCCTTGGTTGGTCTTCCCAGCAAGCTCCTCTTGCCGGGGCCTTGTTGCCTTGCCGGAGCGCGTGGTGCGTCGTGGCAAGTTCCTTGGAGTGCCTTGGTTGGCCTTCCCGGCAAGCTCCTCTTGCCGGGGCCTTGTCTCCTGGGCTTAAATACTTTGTTCTTGAATGGCTCCAAGGGAACCACGGAGGATCTTGGCGTTCGCCCGGCAAGCCTTGCCGCGGGGTGCTGCAACTGCCCGTGCACAAGTTCGGGGTACTAGGGTACCCCTATTCTAGTACACCGACAGGAGCCCCCGGGCCTGGGCCAGACACGGTGCCAAGCGCTGTTGGGCCAGGCCCAAGACAGGGCATGGGCACACGCGGACTGGGCCACACCGAATCTCGCTCCGTATCCACCGCGCTCTCCCCTAACGGCACGCGTTGAATGCGGCGTCGTGGGAGAGATCGTGGGTGGTTCTTTATTCAGAAGGGCGAAACGTCCGCCCCGTCCCTCTTTATAAGCAGAGGAAACAGGGGCAGTTCATTCCCCCTCGCTGGTTGCTACTACTCCATCTTCACGAACCTCCGCCGCTCCCCCCCTTCTTCTCGAAGCCGAGAGAGCAGCACTCCGCCCCCCATTGCCACCAGCATCACCAACGCCGTCGACCTCCCCCACCACCTCCGCCATGGCTCCGAAAGCCGACAAGGGAAAGGGCGTGAAGTCGGCCGAGGCGCAGCGGCTCGCGGCGCTGCGGAAGGAGCGGGCGATCTTCTCCCCCCAGCTCGGCGCGAAGGAGCTGAGGGAGTACTTCTACCTCTTTTGGGCGACGGAGACGCGGGCGCATCCGCGCACGAGGGTACTCCCGGCCGCTGCTTCGGAACTGGCTCCAAACGGGTACCCATTCTTTGCGCTGTTCTTCTATTGCGGCCTCTGCCCGCCCTTCTCGGAGTTCTTCTGCGATATCATGAACACCTACGGCCTCCGCCTCCTTGATTTCACCCCCAACGCCGTTCTGACCATGGCAGTTTTCGCACATTTGTGCGAAAACTTTGTCGGAGTCCACCCCAATGTTGCCCTTTTCCGCCACTTCTTCATGCCTCGGGTAGAGAGAGGAGAGCCGCTTGCCGGAGGGATCGCCTGGATCTCGAGAGTCGGCAAGAAGGAGGCGTACTTGGAGGGTGAGCTCCGCAGCAAGTGGGAGGAGTGGAGAGCGGAGTGGTGCTGGATCGTCGAGGAGAATCCGCAGCCCTTCACCGCCGTGCGCCAAGCTCCAATAGTGCGCGGCAATGACTGGAGCAACGTGGCCCCGGAAGACGAGAGGCTGAAGATCGCCATTACTAGGATCCTTCGCCTCAGGCTTGCCGAGCTCACTGTAGGCGTTGTAGGCGCAAATTTCCTCCACCGCCGCATCGCCCCCCTACAGGAGAGGGGGAGGCCCGCCTGGGAATTCAAGAACTCGGCGGACATCATGAGGCTGCGGCCGGGCCTCAACTACAACTTCACCGTCTTGGAGCTGGATGCAATGCTCCTGGAGTTGTTCAAACGCGATCCCCAGCACCCATTCACGCTGGCGAGGGGTGTCGTTCCATTGTGCAATAATTCTTCGCTTGACCGGATCCGCGCCATGATGCCGTTGTGCAATTCACACGGAATCGTTCCAACTTGGCAAGAGCCTGTGGATGACGTCGTGCAAGCGTTCTTCGACAACTTGGAAGAAGTGCCGGTCCGCGCTGACGAGCAGAAGAGCCTCACCCGTGACACCACCGACGAGGAGCTGCAGCGCATCGCCACTAGGGAGGAAGAGGTTGCGGCCGCAGCTGCTGCGGGCGCGTCCGGGTTCACTGTGGAGGAGGCGGAGGCGGCAGAGGTGGCAAACCTCGCCGAGCGCGCGGAGTTCATTGGCGAGGAAGAGCCTGTCGGCTCTGAAGCTGAGCCGAGTGAGGCCGGCGAGGAAGAGCCCGAGCCTTCAGAAAGCTTGCCGCAGGCGGAGCCCCCGGCCTCGCCAAGAAGGCGTCTTCGCAGGGCCGCGGACGTAGCGGGGCGGCAGCCGGGTCAACAGCCGCCGAGCCGTGCGACACGCTCTACCGCGGCAAGCAATGTTGCCGCGGGAGCGCCTCACGCAGCAGCGGCAACTGGAGCGGGATCTTCCCGGGCCACCGCCACTGCCCCCGCCAAGTGGGCAAGGGATCCTACTCCTCCGCCTCGCCGCACCGGACGGGAGCCGGACTTCGATCTTTCCGCACTCAGCTCCGACGAGGAGGAAGAAGAGTAAGTTTCTTTGGTGCTCTTGTAGTTCTTCAATCTTGCTGTTTTTATCTTGTATCTGACTTGCTTCAATCTAAACTCCTTTCTTTTCAGGACGCTGGCCCAGAGAGCAGCGAAGAGGGCCAAGGCCGTGGTGATTGTCATCAAAGATGACCCCACCGTGTCAGCAGGGGGTGGCTCCGAAACCACCTTGACGGACCCGGCAACCACTCCTCAAAGCAGCCCCCAGCGCAGCCCCCAGCGTAAGTTCATAGTTAGCTTTCTGCTGTCAGGCGCGCATGAGTGCTTTTTCCTTTGTTGATATCTTGCTTGTTGATTTTTGTACGAGCAGAGCAGCCATATCAGGAGCGCCCGGAAGCTGGTCCCAAAGTGCCATCTGCTTCGACTACGCCGCCAAGGGAGGAGTCCCCGGCAAGGGAGTGCTCTCCGGCAAGGGAGAACTCTCCGGCAAGGGGCAGCACCGTCGATCCTACGGTGGTCGAGACCGCAACTGCAGATCTTCGCACAGGTAATTCACTTGTCCAAAATCTTTCCCTTGGGTTCTTCTTCTTCTGATTTTCTTCTCTTGGATTTTTGATTGATTTTTCTCCCTTCTTCGTTCTTCAGACCCATCTGCGGCTGAGCCAATGGAGACAGAGGGCGCCGGCGAGGAAGGCGCACATGGCAGCACTGACGATGCCGCCGCCAATGAAGAAGGGGCCGGTGCTGATGAGACCGCCGGTGAGGAGGCTGCCAAGGCTGCTACCGCAGAAGCCGACAAGGGGTCGGGCGATTGCACTGACGACCCTGAGGCCGCAGGAGCGCCAGGCGCTGCGCCGACCGCCGATCCCTCTGCCGCTGCTGCGGAGCCGGGCTCCGAGGAGCCCCAGCCCGGCGCCTACTTGAAGGCCGGCGATGATATCTTCATCAAGCTACCCTGGGCGTCGAGCTCTAGGGCGCCGGTCGAGGGGGAAACTTTCGATGAGGAGGTGCTCGCCTCCGCTGGACTGTCGTTGGTTGACGCGCCCAGCAGCAGCAGTGGCGAGCCTGAGGAGGAGCAGCTGCTGCGGAAGCTGTTGTCACTCTACCGCGCACGGCAAGCCAAGCTGGCTTCCCGGGAAGCGCTTGTCGCGAAGGCGGGAGTTGATATGGAGAAGCGCGCGGAGGAGCTCCGGGGCCACAATCAAGAAGCTCTCCGGTCCCTGGCACAGGAGCGGGAGCGACTCACCGAGGAGCACACAGCCTTCCTTCTCGAGAAGGCCGAAGCTGAGGAGGAACAAAGGCTGGCCGCCGAGAAGCAGTCCGCGCGAGAAGGCGAATTGGTGCAGCGGAAGGCCAACCTCGACAGCTACGAGGAGGAGGTCGCCGAGCGCGAGCAAGCACTTGGCGGGGCGCTCAAGGAAGCAAAGGACGCTGCCGGAATCGCAGAGGCCGCCAAGAAAGAGCTGGAGGAGAAGGTGGCGCAGCTGGAGGCCAACATCGGGAAGAGCGGTGAGGAGCTTGCCGCGCTCAAGCGTGAGCGTGAGAAGGATGCTGCCGCCCACGGTGAGCTGCAAGGTCTTCTCGCTGAGAGGGGCAGGGAGCTCAGCGCCGCCAAGGATTCCAATGCAGACCTGAAGTTGAAGCTGGCCACGCTGACGCAGACGCTGGACAACGCCAAGGAGCGGGAGAAGACCTTGTCGGAGAAGGTCAAGGCTGACAAGGCGCTGCTGGAGAGCATCGCAGTTACCTAGAACTCATTCAGAGATACTGTGGAGCACTGGACCGAGGGTTTGGTGAATATTGCCGCAGTCATCGACGAGGAGCTGACGCAGCTGGGATGGAGGACTTTGGGTATCCCTCCGACGAGAATCTCCAACACAGCGCCAAGCTCAGCCTGTTCTTCAAGGGCGTGGCGACGGCACTCCAGCGGCTCCGGGAGAGGATCCCAAAGCAGCTGGCTGACGAGTCGCGCAGAATCTGTGCCGGGGTTCTTCGGAAGGTGCTGATGAAGGTGGCCTTCCGCAATCCAGGCCTCAGCTTCACCAACGTCCTCAAGTCCTTGCCGCCAGACGCCGATCGGGACGCACTCAAGGCCCTTGTCGCACCCATTGTGGACAAGGTGAGCGAGATCAAGAGGGTTGAGGGCGATCGCGTAGACTAGGCCGCCCATTTCTTCTTTTCCCTTGTCGCTGCTAATCATGTTATAAAAATAGTCTGTTAGAGCTGCGACAAGTTATCTTGTAATATAACTTTATTTCTGTTATCAATTGCTATGTTATTTCCTCTACTAGATTCCTTCCTTTGTATGTCTTTACCCTACGCTTCTAGGGAACTTGTCGGCGCAGGCACCCGAGCCGCGAGCGCTGAGTGCGGAACGTCAGCAGCCTGCTGGCGGCGCTGCTTCTGACAAGAAACCTTGTCGCGACTAGATGCAGCACACTTAAGTTGTTGAGCGGACTCGAAACAAAGTAAGGGCGCAACTAGCCATGAGTTGGTTCCTCCGCGCACAGGTTTTCCATATAAAGCAGGGTCGTTCGAGGAAGATAACTCAAAAATTTAAAAACCGATTGCTCAAACTTTGGCAACTTAGCTTTTCTGTCGTTTGCTTCCCGGCAAGGCAAAACTTTGCTTGAACGACGCCTGGTCCATACCACAATCTTCTCCTTCCCCCCGGCAAACTTGTGTGCGAGGGAACCTTTTTTCCTTTGTTGAAAAGAAGAAAGAAGAGAAAATAAAGATATGGAGCCCTTCGGCTCGTTATTGCTTACCAGATGTAGGTGCTGCACAAAGTGTCAGATAACGCATGCAAGAAAGAAACTAATGCATGAAATGGACAAGTTGTGCGGAGCACATGGGGTTTTATTTATGCGCGGGATCTGCGCCCGGCTTTGTACAAAGGATTATATGCAACAGCGGCAAGACTTGTACAAAAGGTGGTTGCCGGAACGGGTTCCGGCAACCGTGCCCTACGGGAAAAACTTACGAAGATGTTCTATGTTCCAGGAGTTGCTCACCAGAATGCCATCTTCGGTCTCAAGGCGGACAGCGCCGGGCCTTGTGACTCGTTTCACCCGATAAGGGCCTTCCCACTTCGGCGTCAACTTTTTGGAATTCTTGGCGGACTGAACGCGCCGAAGAACAAGGTCGCCTTCCTCGAAGCTTGTGGCCTTAACTTTGCGGCTATGGTAGCGGCACAAAGCTTGCTGGTATCGAGCAGCTCGTACAGCAGCCTGAAGACGATCTTCCTCAAGGAACAACACGTCATCTTGTCGCAGCTGTTCTTGCTCAAGCTCATCATAAGCAAGCACTCGAGGCGATCCGTATACGAGTTCCGTGGGGAGAACTTCTTCTGCTCCATAGACTAGAGCGAAAGGCGTCTGGCCAGTGGCTCGATTTGGCGTCGTTCTGATCGACCAAAGAACCACCGGCAGCTCCTCGATCCAGTTTCTTCCGCACTTGTGCAGCCTGTCGAAAGTTTTGGTCTTGAGCCCGCGCAGCACTTCAGCATTTGCCCTCTCTGCTTGACCGTTGCTTCTCGGATGAGCAACAGAAGCGAAGCAGACCTTGGCGCCAAGGTCTTGGACGTACTGCATGAAGGTGCGGCTCGTGAATTGCGTGCCATTGTCGGTGATGATCCGGTTAGGGATCCCGAAACGGCAAACAATTGACCTGAAGAACTTGACTGCTGACTGTGCTGTCACCTTCCTCACTGGCTGCACTTCCGGCCACTTTGTGAACTTGTCGATTGCGACGTACAAGTACTCAAAGCCCCCGACAGCTCGGGGGAAATAGCTGAGGATATCGAGCCCCCAGACCGAAAATGGCCAGGATAAAGGGATCGTCTGGAGAGCTTGAGCTGGCTGGTGTATTTGTTTGGAGTGGAACTGGCACGCTTCACACTTGGTTACTTGTGCAGTTGCACCCTGGAGGGCTGTCGGCCAAAAGAAACCTTGCCGGAAAGCTTTGCCGGCAAGTGCTCTTGCGCCAATGTGGTGGCCACATATGCCTCCATGTATCTCTGCCAATAGCTTTTGTCCATCTTCCCGGCAAATACACTTCAATTTCACATCGTTGAGTCTTCTTCTGTACAGTATGCTATCGACAAACTGGTACATACTTGACTGCCGGGCTACTTTTTCCGCTTCTTCTTGCTCTTCGGGAAGCTCTCCTGTCTGAAGGAAATGGACAATCTGCTGTGCCCATGCTCGAGCTTGTGGCTCGACAACAAGGACTAAAGGCACATCTGCTGCTGCGGGAACATCCGCTTCTACGGCAAGGACTTGCGGCCTTGCCGGAGCTTGATGTTCCCCAGCAAGCTTGCCGGAGCAAAACTTGTCGGGAGCGTCTGCTTCAACGGAACAAACCATAAGGCTTGCCGGAGCAGACTGCCCCTCAGCATCCTTGGTGTTGATCTTGGGGACTTTCTTGGCGGCGGCTTCGGGGAGCTCTGCCGGAAAGTAGTCACCAGAAACCAACTTCCTCTTCTTGCTTTGTCCAGTTGATGGTGTTACGGATGGTTGAGTCAACTTGAGCACAAAGATCCCTGGTTCCACAGGTAACTTTAGTGCGGCACACTTTGACAGGCCATCAGCAATGTCATTCTGAGCTCTTGGGATATGCTCCATCTGTAGGCCGTCAAAGTGCTCTTCTAGCTTCCTCACTTCATCAACATATGCTTCCATCAATGGACTCTGGTAGCTCTTGTTTACTTGGCGGACGACAAGCTGTGAGTCACCCCTGACAATGAGCTTCTTGATCCCAAGGTCTGCTGTGATTCTGAGACCGGCAAGCAATCCTTCATACTCTGCAGTATTGTTGGTTGCTTGCTCCTTGGGAAGGTGCATCTGGACTACGTACTTGAGGTGCTCTCCGGTGGGCGCGACAAGCAGCACGCCCGCACCGGCGCCTTGCAGCGAGAAGGCACCATCAAAGTACATCAGCCACACTTTGCTTGCCTCTTTGACGGGGATGCTCGTCTCTGGAATTTCTTCATCTGGTGTTGGCATCCATTCTGCTATGAATTCTGCCAATGCTCTGCTTTGGATAGTTGAAGTGCTCTCAAACTTGAGGCCAAAGCTTGACAGTTCCAGCGCCCACTCGACAATCCTGCCTGTCGCTTCTGGATTTTGCAGTATCCTCTTCAGCGGAAAGCGAGTGACGACTGTGATCTCATGTGCTTGGAAGTAATGGCGCAGCTTTCTCGAGGCCATGAGGAGGCCGAAAAGCAACTTCTGCACACCAGAGTACCTTGATCTAGCCCCCTGTAGAAGGGAACTGACAAAGTAAACTGGACGTTGCACCATTCTCTTCTGCATCTTATCATGCTCCTGCGCAGATCCATCTCTGTCGGGACCAGAGCTTGTCGGTGAAGCACCCTGCTTGTCGTTGGATGCATCTGCCGTGGTTGCTGGCTCATCATCTGCCTCCCTCTCCGCCACTAACTCAGCACTAACCACTTGATTGGTTGCTGCTATATACAGCAGCAACTTCTCTTGCGGCTTAGGTGCGACAAGTGTAGGAGTGGAGGACAGGTATCTTTTCAAGTCCTGCAGCGCAGCCTCCGCCTCCGGAGTCCATTTTATTGGACCTGCCTTTTTCAAAATTTTGAAAAATTGCAGGGCGCGCTCAGCAGATCTAGAGATAAACCTGCTGAGAGCAGCCACGCAACCGGCAAGCCTTCGTACATCCTTGACGCGCTTTGGCGCTTCGATTTGCTCAATGGCCTTGATCTTGTCGGGATTGGCTTCAATTCCCCGCTGAGACACGAAGAACCCGAGGAGCTTGCCGGAAGGGACTCCAAACACGCACTTCTCAGGGTTAAGCTTGAGGTTGATTTTGCGCAGATTTGCAAATGTCTCGTCTAAATCTTGAATCAGGGTCGCCCTGTTCTTGCTCTTGACCACTATGTCATCCATGTAGGCTTCCACATTTCTGTGCTCTGCAGCTCAAAAGCATGGTGGACTACCCTTGCGAATGTTGAACCAGCATTCTTCAAACCGAAAGGCATCCGTACGAAGCAGTACATGCCACACGGGGTGATAAATGCGGTTTTCTCTTCATCCTCTTCTGCCATGAAGATCTGATGGTATCCTGAGTATGCATCAAGAAATGAAAGCAAATCACATCCGGCTGTGGAGTCAACAATCTGGTCAATGCGCGGCAAGGGAAATGGGTCTTTGGGACAAGCTTTATTAACATCAGTGAAGTCAATACAAAGCCTCCATTTCCCATTAGCCTTGCGCACGACAACAGGATTGGCCAACCACGTGGGATGGAGCACTCCTCTGACAAGGCCTGCTGCTTCCAACTTCTTGATTTCTTCTGCAATGAATTCTTGGCGCTCCACTGCCTGCTTCCTGACTCTCTGCTTGACGGGCCGCGCATGAGGATAGACGGCAAGGTGGTGCTCAATTACTTTCCTGGGAACACCGGGGATATCAGACGGTTGCCACGCAAACACGTCGATATTCGCCCGCAGGAAAGCAATGAGCGCACTTTCCTATTTGGGGTCAAGAGTGGCGCTGATGGTGAAGGTACCACCAGTGCCGTCCTCCTTGGCGGACACCTTCTTGGTCTCAGGTGGAGCTGCCATTGCCTTCTTACACTTGCCGGTGGAGCTCGATGGCGCATCCTCGACGGTAGCGCAGCACTCCGAAGAGGTGCGCTTGCCGGAGTGGGCATCAGAGCTCTTGCCGGACTTGGTCTTCTTCTTCCCCCCGGGAGCTTCAGCGGCAAGTGTCTTGCGTTCTGTTGCGGCTGCTGCTTCTCGGTAGATCTTGTCGGCATAGATAAGAGCATCCTTCTTGTCGCCAGGGACAGAGATGACACATATCAGGCCTGGCATTTTCAGTACGTTGTACGCATAGTGAGAGGCTGCCATGAACTTGGCGAGTGCCAGACGGCCAAGGATTCCATTGTAAGGTAATGGAAAGTCAGCAACATCAAACGTGACCCTCTCAGTCCTGAAGTTCAGCTCGCTGCCAAATGTTACTGGCAACGTGATCTTTCCCTTTGGCTTGCTCCTTCCTGGGTTGATTCCTTGAAATGTACCGGTCTCTTCGAGCTCGCTGTCAGGGATCTGGAGTTTCTGGAGCACCGCGGAGGAGATCAGGTTCAAGCCGGCCCCACCGTCAACTAGCATCTTAGTGACCTTGAGGTTGCGGATTGTTGGTGAAACCAACATCGGCAAGCACCCGACCGCAGTTATGCGATCAGGGTGGTCCTCAATATCAAAGATGATAGGCGTGCTGGACCATTTCAGAGGCTTGCGTGACTCGACGGGTGGTTCTGCTGCATTAACTTCCTGCACCCACTGCTTGAGCTGACGGTGCGAGGTATGCAGAGAAGCACCACCGTCAACGCACAGGACCTCTGTGGATTTCTGGAACTCCTGCTCATCGGTCTCCTCATCATCCATGTCTTCATCATCGTCGTCACCTTCATCCTTGTCGCGGCCGCGAGGAGGTCTGTCTCCTTGTTGCTTCTTGGCCTTGCCGCGGCGTCCTCCTCGGCCGGGACGTTTCTTGCCAGATCCCCCAGCACCTTCCCGGGCCTTCTCCTTGTCGCGCCGCTCGTATTCAGCTTTCTGTTGCTCAACAAGCTGCTCGACTTTTTTGCAGCTCTGGAGATCATGGCCCTTGGTGTGGTGGATCTTGCAATACTGCTTGTTGGTGCCGTCCTGCTTGTCGGCGGCCGCCACCTCCGCGGCAACCTCCTTGCCGGAGTCACCAGCTTTGGCTTTCTTAACGCCACCACCGTTGCCGGACTGCTCAACAACTAGCACCTCTTTGCCTTTCCTCCTCCTGTTGTTCCGCCGCCGGTTTTTCCTTGCCGGGGCAGCATCTTCACTGTCAGATCCTCCCGCTCCTACATTCTCTCCGGGGAGTCTCCTCCCTTCCTCAGCACGTGCACACTTGTCGGCCAGTGCATATAACTCACTGACGTCCCTGATCTTGCACATCGCCATTTCCTCCCGCATCCTGCGGTTTCGCACGTTCTGATGGAACGCGCTGATCACCGTGGCAGGGTGGACGTCTGGGATGTTGTGCTGCACACTGCTGAATCTCTGAATGTACTTGCGCAGGGGCTCTCCTTCCTTCTGGGCGAGCAGATGAAGATCACTCTCCTGGCCATGAGGCTTGTGTCCGCCTGTGAAGGCGCCGACAAACTGATGGCACAGATCAGCCCAAGAGGATATGGAGTTGTCCGGCAAGTGCATGAGCCAGGATCTGACGTTGGGCTTGAGTACCAGCGGGAAGTAGTTGGCAAGGATCTTGTCATCCCGTCCCCCGGCAACCTGCACCGCAATGGTGTAGATGCTGAGGAACTCCGACGGATGCGTCTTGCCGTCGTATTTCTCCGGTACGTCTGGCTTGAAGTTCTTCGTCCTGGGCCACTGGACTTGCCGCAGCTCACGAGTGAACGCAGGGCAACCTACCGCGTATGGCAGATCGCCTGGTTTCCCTGGCGCATGCATGTCAACAGAGGGCCCAGCGCGCTTGTCGGATTGACGTCGCGCTTCTCTTCGGCGCTCGATGCGAGTTCGAGCGTCTTCTTGTTGTCGATCAAGAAGAACTTGGCGCTGATCGCGACGAGCTCGTGGATCCGATGATGCGGTGAAGTCGCTGTCGAGGTGGCTCCGGCGAGTCGGCGATCTTGGCCTTCGGGGTGGTGATTGCATGGTAGTTGCACCTCCACCCGTTTCGTCGCCACCGGCTCGCGCCCGGCAACCCTGCCGCGGCGGCGACACGCTCGGCCGCCATGGAGTGTCACCGTTGGCGTAGCCGATGAGACTCTGAATGGTGGCCCTCCATTCGTCGATCTTGTCCGACGTCGGAGGGTAATCTAGGAGCAGTTGAGCTCGCGCCAAAGCTTCTGCTTGAGTGGTGGGTGGCAGTGGCGGACGGCGCGAGGAGCGGGACGTGCTCGGACTTCTAAATATGTTAGAAGGAGCAGTATCCCGTCCAGGCGACCGTGCCCCGCTCGTGCCAGCACGCTGGCGTGCACGCTGGTCTTGAGCGCCCTGAGATCCACCAGCTTGGTCTTGGCCTATCATGCGTATGGCACTGTAAGTGCCATGACGCTGTTGGTCTTGCGCCTCCTGAGAGTGGCGCGGAACATGTACAGTCGCCGAGGTTTGTGCAGCCTTGTCCTTGGACCTGGCAGCATCATAAGCTTCCTCGTCGACGTCCATTCTTCCGCCAGCGTCCATTCCACCACCCGTTTGCTCCAACGGTGGCGGAAGTGACGTGGACGGAGCGGCTGCCGCCGAAGTCTTCTTCTTCGGTGGCATGTTGATGAAGGGAATGAAGGTCTAGCTCGTGTGAACGCCGGATCAGGTTCACACAATCTCGACGCCCCCTACCTGGCACGCCAAAGATGTCGGGGAAACTGATCCACGAACAGCTATGGGGCCGGCGGACCGAGCCCCTTTCGGTTCAGCGGGGGGCGGAGATCACACGAAGAGCAGATCGAGGCGAAGCACATGAGCAGTTTACCCAGCTTCGGAGCTCTCCGGAGAGATAACACTCCTACTGCTGCTTGTTTGATTATCTTGTGTTCTTGCTCTAGAGAGATAGCGTAGTGTTTTTTTGGGTTCCGAACCAGTCGAACCTCTTCTACGTTGCACATGGGCCTCCTTTTATACGCTAAAGGGGTCACCGATAGGTGGCAACACAGAGAAGGGTACAAATGTAAAAAGTGAGGTGGTTGGTATAGTTACTTGTACAGTGCACCCTACCTAACCCTGACGGCAGGGGACAAGGGCATTAAATGCCCGTCTGAGTCGCCCAAACAGTGCAGAAAAGGACCGTTAGGGGCGCCACCGTTCGCCACGATGGCGATCTTGTCAGCTTCGCATGCCACTGCGCACCGCTGGCTGCACAGCCTCCCGCCATGCGCGCCTGGAGAGGCCCCCAGAGCGACACGTTGGTGGATGCGCTGGAGCGTGGGCACAGAGTGGCCACCTGCCATGGCAAGCGCCTTGCCGCTGCTGTTATCTTGTCGGGTCCGGAAGCTTGTCGCTCACCGGGCCTCAAGGTACCTTGGTTGGTCTTCCCGGCAAGCTCCTCTTGCCGGGGCCTTGTTGCCTTGCTGGAGCGCGTGGCGCGTCGCGGCAAGTTCCTTGGAGTGCCTTGGTTGGCCTTCCCGGCAAGCTCCTCTTGCCGGGGCCTTGTCTCCTGGGCTTAAATACTTTGTTCTTGAATGGCTCCAAGGGAACCACGGAGGATCTTGGCGTTCGCCCGGCAAGCCTTGCCGCGGGGTGCTGCAACTGCCCGTGCACAAGTTCGGGGTACTAGGGCACCCCTATTCTAGTACACCGACATACTCTTTCTATGTGAGCTCATTACTCTCCATAAGACTCGCATGATCTCTTTGTTTCTTTTTATTTCTTTCTCTTTTCTTTTATTCCCTTAGGATCATTGCAAAATAATCAAGCCCTTGACTCAACACTAATCTTTATTATATAGCTCATGGACTCGATTACATAGAAGGATAATAAAGCAAAACTCACAACTAGATCATACTAAGAACTTTTATTGTACTAGATCAAGATATTACAAAAAGGATCGAACTAAGAAAAACAGTAAAGATAAAAGTGATGGTGATACGATACCGGGGCACTCCCCCAAGCTTGGCAGTTGCCAAGTGAAGTGCCCATACCAAAAACTCAATTCTTTTTTGTTGGTAGAGACGGTGGTGATTTTGTTGATTGTGTAGGCTTGTCGTCCTTCTTCCAAGGCATAGGCTCTCCATCATAGAAGGATGACTGAGTCTCCTGAAACCTCAAATCTGCTGCCAAACTCATCCTCTTGAATCTATATTCATACTCATAGTTTTGGTTTTGCAGGTCATAGATCTGGGCTTGGAGGTGCTCGTTTTTCTCATGAAGCTTGACGATGGCCTCCCCAATGTCCTTGACGTCCAGCTTGTTGTTGTTGGTGAACTCTGTGATCATAATGTGATTGGAATCGAGTCCACGCTCCACCATCTCCTGACACTTGAAAACTTCTTGCTCCAATACCTCGAGCCTTGCCTCCGTGCTTCCGTTCTTCCTTGGTCCCTCAGCATCGCGGATGTGCATAAACCCCTCACGCATCTCAATGGTTTGAGGGTGTTGCAGCACTTCTGTGAGGTAGGGATTGATGACCTTCTCGAAGAACTGGTCCTTGGGGGCACTTGAAGACGACATGACGACCTGGATCTGTCAGAAAAACAGCTCGAAACAAAAATAGGGATTTTTGCATGATACGGGAGTCAAAACCTCTGGAAGATTATATAATAAATTTTTACCGACCAAAATACGTGTCGTGTACGAAAACGGAGTTCGGAGAGCACACGAGGTGCCCACGAGGTAGGGGGGCACGCCCAGTAGGGTAGGCCACGCCCTCCACCCTCGTGGAGGCCTCGTGTCCTTCCTGGACTGCTTCTTATTTTTCTATTTATCTAAATATTCCAAAATGGAGAAATATTGCCTTAAAAACTGTTTTGGAGTCGCTTTACTTACCGTACCACATACCTATTCCTTTTCGGAGTCTGAAACATTCCGGAAAGTGTCCCTTATGTATTCCTCCGGGGTTACAGTTTCAATAACATTGGTTTCAACATTTATGGATTACCTGAGATATAGTGTTTGATTCTTTGACCGTTCACCACCTTCAGATTTGTGCCTTCGAAGTTGTTGATTTTGATGGCACCGGAATAGTAGACCTCCTCGATAACGTAAGGACCTTCCCATTTAGAGAGAAGTTTTCCTGCAAAAAATCTTAAACGAGAGTTGTATAGCAATACATAATCACCTACATTAAACTCACGCTTTTGTATTCTTTTGTCATGCCATCTTTTAACCTTTTCTTTAAACAACTTGGCATTTTTGTAGGCTTGGGTTCTCCATTCATCAAGTGAGCTAATATCAAATAACCTCTTCTCACCGGCAAGTTTAAAATCATAATTAAGTTCTTTAATAGCCCAATAAGCCTTGTGTTCTAGTTCGAGAGGTAAGTGACATGCTTTTCCATAGACCATTTTATACGGAGACATACCCATAGGATTTTTATATGCAGTTCTATAGGCCCATAATGCATCATCTAGTTTCTTGGACCAATCCTTTCTAGACCTATTAACAGTATTTTGCAAAATTAATTTGAGTTCTCTATTACTCAATTCTGCTTGACCACTAGACTGAGGGTGATAAGGAGATGCAATTCTATGATTAACATCATATTTAGCAAGCATTTTACGGAAAGGACCATGAATAAAATGTGAACCACCATCAGTCATTAAATATCTAGGGACTCCAAATCTTGGAAAAATAACTTCTTTAAGCATTTTAATAGAAGTGTTATGAACAACACTACTAGTTGGAATAGCTTCTACCCACTTAGTAATGTAATCAATAGCAACTAAAATATGTGTATAACCATTAGAGGAAGGAAAAGGTCCCATATAGTCAAAGCCCCAAACATCAAATGGTTCAATAACACGTGAATAGTTCATAGGCATTTCTTGACGTCTACTAATATTGCCAATTCTTTGACATTCATCGCAAGATAAGACAAACTTACGGGCATCCTTGAAGAGAGTGGGCCAATAAAAACCAGATTGCAGTACCTTATGTGCAGTTCTATCTCCAGCATGGTATCCTCCATAAGCTTCGGAGTGACACTTGCATAGCATCTGTTCCTGTTCATGCTCAGGTACACAACGTCTAATAACACCATCCACTCCTTCTTTATAAAGATGTGGGTCATCCCAAAAGTAATGCCTCAAATCATAGAAGAACTTTTTCTTTTGTTGGTATGTGAAACTAGGTGGTATAAACTTAGCAACAATGTAATTAGCATAATCAGCATACCATGGAGCAGTATGAGAAGCATTTATGACATTTAATTGCTCATCAGGAAAGCTATCATCAATAGGTAGTGGGTCATCAAGCACATTTTCTAACCTAGACAAGTTGTCTGCAACGGGGTTCTCAGCTCCTTTTCTATCAACAATATGCAAATCAAATTCTTGTAGCAAGAGAACCCATCTAATAAGTCTAGGTTTAGCATCTTTCTTTTCCATAAGATATTTAATAGCAGCATGATCAGTGTGAATAGTTACTTTAGAATCAACAATATAAGGTCTAAACTTATCACAAGGAAATACAACTACTAAGAATTCTTTGTCAGTGGTAGCATAATTTCTTTGAGCATTGTCAAGGGTTTTACTAGCATATTGAATAACATTTAGTTTCTTATCAACTCTTTTTCCTAGAACAACACCTACAGCATAATCACTAGCATCACACATACTTTCAATGGGTAAATTCCAATCAGGTGGCTGAACAATAGGTGCAGAAATCAATGCTTTCTTAAGTATTTCAAATGCTTCTAAACAATCATCATCAAATACAAATGGTATATCTTTTTGTAATAAATTAGTCAGAGGCCGAGAGATTTTTGAGAAGTCCTTAATGAACCTCCTATAAAAACTGTCATGACCAAGGAAACTTCTTATACCTTTGATGTCCTTGGGACATGGCATCTTTTCAATAGCATGAACCTTGGCTTAATCAACTTCAATACCTCTTTCAGAAACTTTATGCCCCAAGACAATACCTTCATTAACCAGAAAGTGGCACTTTTCCCAATTCAAGACAAGATTAGTTTCTTCACATCTTTGCAAAACTCGATCAAGGTTGCTCAAGCAATCATCAAAAGAAGATCCATAGATGGAAAACTCGTCCATGAAAACCTCACAAATCTTTTCACTAAAGTCAGAGAATATAGCCATCATGCATCTTTGAAAGGTAGCAGGTGCATTACATAAACCAAAAGGCATACGTCTATAAGCAAAAGTACCAAAAGGGCATGTAAAAGTAGTCTTTGACTGATCTTTGGCTGACACAGGTATTTGAGAGAAACCAGAATAACCATCTAGAGAGCAAAAATGTGTATGTTTGGATAATCTTTCTAGCATTTGATCGATAAAAGGTAAGGGGTAATGATCCTTTTTAGTAGCCTTATTTAATTTGCGGAAATCAATTAGCATCCTATAACCTGTAATAATTCTTTGAGGAATCAATTCATCTTTATCATTAGGAACAACAGTAATACCTCCCTTCTTAGGGACACAATGGACAGGGCATACCCACTGACTATCAGCAACGGGATAAATTATACCTGCCTCAAGGAGCTTTAGTATCTCCTTTCTTACCACTTCTTTCATTTTAGGATTCAACAGGCGTTGATGATCACGAACTGGTTTAGCATCTTCTTCCAAATTAATTTTATGTTGACATAGAGTGGGACTAATGCCCTTAAGATCATCAAGAGTATACCCAATAGCAGCACGGTGCTTCTTCAGAGTTTTCAATAATCTCTCTTCTTCAAGTTCTGAAAGGTTAGCACTAATAATAATAGGATATATCTTTTTCTCATCAATATAAGCATATTTAAGAGTATCAGGTAACGGTTTAAGCTCAAACACGAGATCACCCTTGGGTGGAGGATGATCCCCTAGGATTTCAACAGGTAAATTGTTTTTCAGAATAGGTTCCTGTTTAAAGAATACTTAATCTAATTCCCTTCTTTCATTCATAGACATGTCATTTTCATGATCTAGCAAATATTGTTCTAAAGGATCACTAGGAGGTACGGCAATAGAAGCAAGACCAATAATTTCATCCTTACTAGGTAATTCTTCTTCATGGTGTTGTCTACTGAATTTAGAAAATTAAATTCATGAGTCATATCATCTAAACCGACAGTAACAACATCCCTTTTGCAATTTATGGTATCATTAACAGTGTTTAAGAAGGGTCTACCAAATATAATGGGGCAAAATATATCTTGTGGGGAACCAGGAACAAGAAAATCAGCAGGATATTTAGTTTTCCCACACAAGACTTCAACATCTCTAACAATTCCCATTGGTGAAATAGTATCTCTATTGGCAAGTTTAATTGTGACATCAATATCTTCTATTTCAGCATGTGCAATCTCATGCATAATTTCTTTGTATAAGGAATGAGGTATTGCACTAGCACTAGCACCCATATCACGTAAGCCATGATAACAATGATCTCCTATTTTAACAGAAATAACAGGCATGCCTACCACAGGTCTAGGTTTATCTTTATCACGGGGTTTAGCAATTCTAGCAGTTTCATCGCAGAAATAAATAACATGCCCACCAATATGATCAGACAAGAGATCTTTAATGATAGCAATATTACGTTCAACTTTAACTTGCTCAGGAGGTGTATATGTTTTAATATTGCTTTTACGAACTACAGTTGAAGCTTTAGCATGATCCTTTATCCTAACAGGGAAAGGTGGTTTCTCAACATATGAAGTAGGAACAATAGGATCATTATAAGTGATAGTATTTTCTTCAACTTTAATAGGTGCAGCTACTTTTACTTCTATGGGAGAATGGTATTTAAACCACTTCTCCTTGTGGAGATCAACATAGGCAGCAAAAGATTGACACAAAGAAGCTACTATCTCAGAGTCAAGTCCATATTTAGTGCTAAATTTACGAAAAATATCGGTATCCATAAAAGAGTTAAGACAATCAAAACTAGGTGTCATACCTGACTCCTTACCATTGTCGAGGTCCCAATCTTCATATTTGCGTTTAATTCTTTCCAATAAATCCCATTTGAATTCAATAGTCTTCGTCATAAAAGAGCCAACACAAGAAGTATCAAGCATGGTGCGATTGTTAACAAAAAGCCGAGCATAAATTTTTTGAATAATCATTTCTCTTGAGAGCTCATGGTTGGGGCATGAATATAACATTTATTTAAGCCTCCTCCAAGCTTGAGCGATGCTTTCTCCTTCGTGAGGCCAAAAATTATATATATAATTGCGATCACGATGAACAAGATGCATAGGGTAAAACTTCTGATGAAATTCCAATTTCAATCGTTTGTAATTCCAAGACCTCATATCATCACATAGCCTATACCATGTCGATGCATCTCCCCTCAAAGATAAAGGGAAGACCTTCTTCTTAACAACATCTCCGGGTACACCTGCAAGCTTAAATAATCCAAAAACTTCATCCACATATATTTGATGTTCATCAGGATGTTTTGTTCCATCTCCTAAAAAGGATTAGCTAGCAATTTTTCTATCATACTCGTAGGAACTTCAAAGGAAGCATTTTCATTTTCATTTTCAGTAGGTTCAGTAGGTTGAGGAGCAACTCTTTGCTCTACTAGTCAGGGTGAAGATACCCCAAACAAGCCCCTCAGAGGATTACTTTCCATGGTGACAAGTGACAGTAAATTTCAGCACACTATATAAATTTTTCCTTACCAAATTCCACCTACCAAAGGCACTTCACTCCCCGGCAACGGTGCCAGAAAACAGTCTTCACCCACAAGTATAGGGGATCTATCATAGTCCTTTCGATAAGTAAGAGTGTGGAACCCAATGAGGAGCAGAAGGAAATGATAAGCGGTTTCTAGCAAGGTATTCTTTGCAAGTACTGAAATAAGTGGTAACAGATAGTTTTGTGATAAGATAATTTGTAACAAGCAACAAAATGAAAGTAAATAAAGTGCAGCAAGGTGGCCCAATCCTTTTGTAGCAAAGGACAAGCCTGGACAAACTCTTATATGATGTAAAGCGCACCCGAGGACAGATGGGAATATCGTCAAGCTAGTTTTCATCACGTTCATATGATTTGCGTTCTGTACTTTGATAATTTGGTATGTGGGTGGATCGGTGCTTGGGTGCTGCTCTTACTTGGACAAGCATCCCACTTATGATTAACCTCTGTTGCAAGCATCCGCAACTACAACAAAAGTATTAAGGTAAACCTAACCATAGCATGAAACATATGGATCCAAATCAGCCCCTTACGAAGCAACGCATAAACTAGGGTTTAACTTCTGTCACTCTAGTAACCCATCATCTACTTATTACTTCCCAATGCCTTCCTCTAGGACCAAACGATGGTGAAGTGTCATGTAGTCTACGTTCACATAACACCACTAGAGGAGAGACAACATACATCTCATAAAAACATCGAACGAATACCAAATTCACATGACTACTAATAGCAAGACTTCTCCCATGTCCTCAGGAACAAAAGTAACTACTCACAAAGCATAAACATGTTCATAATCAGAGGGGTATTAATATGCATATAGGATCTGAACATATGATCTTCCACCAATTAAACCAACTAGCATCAACTACAAGGAGTAATTAACACTACTAGCAACCTACTAGCACCAATCCCGGGCTTGGAGACAAGAATTGGATACAAGAGGTGAACTAGGGTTTTGAAAGGAGATGGTGCTGATGAAGATGTTGTTGGGGATTGCCCTCTCCCGATGAGAGGAGCGTTGGTGATGACGACGGCGATGATTTCCCCCTCTGGGAGGGAAGTTTCCCCGGCAGAACAGCTCCGCCAGAGCCCTAGATTGGTTCCACCAGGTTCCGCCTCGTGGCAGCGGAGTTTTGTCCGAGAAGATGGCTTATGATTTTTTTTCCCATTGAAAGACTCCATATAGCAGAAGATGGCCACCAGAGGGCCACCAGGGGGGCCACGAGGGAGGGGGCACGCCCCCCACCCTCGTGGGCAGGGTGTGGCCCCCCTGGTGAAGTTCTTGCTCTCAGTATTTTATATATATTTGGAAAACATCTTCCGTGAAGTTTTAGGACTTTTGGAGCTGTGCAGAATAGGTCTCTAATATTTGCTCCTTTTCCAACCCAGAATCCCAGCTGCCGGCATTCTCCCTCTTTACGTAAACATTGTAAAATAAGAGAGAATAGGCATAAGTATTGTGACATAATGTGTAATAACAGCCCACAATGCAATAAATATTGATATAAAAGCATGATGCAAAATGTGTTATCATCATGCAACCCGTTTTAAAACTCAACTAAATAAATTGCATCGATCTTTGGTCCATTTAAACTGAGGGAATTCACATGGTGATTCTCTTTATAACATATCCTCCCAATATTAGGGAGCTATATCAAATATTCCTTTAATTTGGAATTTATCACAACACACTTGCAAAATAATCCCATGCCTTTTCATCTTCGAGTTGATCCCGAAACCTTGCCGACAATTCCTTCTCCATTTTTTGAGGCTCCTCCAAAAATCTTAACATTTCAGACACTTCTAGTTCCTAGTCCTTGTTCAAACCTTTTTGACCTTGAATTTAATTCTTGTAATCATGTCCACTCCTATTTTTCGTTGACCGTCCACATTTTTGTGAGTACGGGGAAATTATCCCCATGCCCAGATTCCACCCCTACCTTCTCTTTCTTTTCTTTATCTTTCTCTGTTTTGTTTTAAAATGGGAAAAGAATAAAGAGAAGAGAGAGACCAGCCCTTTTAACCTTAGGCCCAGCAGCAGCTAGTCCGGCCTCTTGGACCTCCCAGGCCCAGCCTCCAGTGGCCCAAGGCCCAATCGCGCCCCTTTTAACCCTAGCGAGCCTTCTCCTCCCTCGACCTTTTTCCTCCAACGCTGCAACCTTCCTCTCCCGATCCCCATCTTTTCCCCTGGAGCGCCGTCGAGCCTTCGTCCCTCTCCCTTGATGCCTCCTTTTTCCTCGCGAGGCCCCTATCGCCAAGCCTTGCTGACTCCAGCGAGGCCATGCCTCCCCTCTGCCGCCTCGCACGCAGGAGCCCCGCGCCCGAGCCCCGAGCGCTGCTTCGCCCTCCTCTGGCACCGTCCATCGCCCTCGCGCCTCCTTCTCCTCCGCGCCGGCGACCTCCTGCTGCCTCCTCCACCACCAGTTCAGGCCAGCTCCACCGCCCTGTCCGTTCCTGGCCGAACCTCTTCGACAGGACCCCATCCCTGCCTCTGGTTCCTCCACCATCGCGCCTCGTCCTTGCCTCCTCTACCGACCGCGCCGGCCACCGGAGTCGTCGACAGCCGAAGCCCGGCCACGTCGCAGCCCCAGCTGCCGGCGACCTCGCCTGGACCCGTCAAGCTCCGCCGCCCAACCTGCATCATGCCGCTCATCGGAGTCCCTCTGCTGCTCCCCTGTGTCAAGTTTTCTGCTGCATCGTCGTCTGCATCCACCATGGCGTCGCCTCTGCTCGAGCAGATGAACAACAGCGTCCGCCGCACGCTTCCTTTGCATCGTCACGCCCGTGCCAAGTCCCGTCTCCGCCCTGCATCCAGCCGCCTTCCTGCACGCGGGTGCCCACTGCTAGTCTCGTGCTAGGACCCTCCTCCTCATGGCCATGGTGTCCGTCGTGGTTGTACACATCTTGTTGTTGCTTCGTCGGCCGCCTCCCTTCGTTGACCACCAAGAACCGAGGCCTATTGTGTTTCTTCATTTGGATGCGTCAAGTTCCTCTTCTAGCCGTGCATGCCTCTAGATTCGTCCAAGTTCCGACGATGCTTTTGTACAACTATGCCGCGGAGACCAAGACCGGCAACTCCACACGAGAGCCCGAACGACTACTTGCACGATGATGCGAGTACAAGTACCCTCGACGTGTTTTTCACCAAGTACCGCGACACCCAGATCCCTCGGATCAGTCAAGCTCATCTATGAAAATGTGTATCACCGTTGTCAAGTACCCCTACACGCGAAGACGCCAAGACCGTTTCCGGATTCATCAAGTACCGCTACTGATGACTTGAACCCCTACGAAAACGTGTTCCACTACCATCGCCGGGATTGCGAGAACCTCTACCGATGACCTTGGAGAGCGAATGACGACCGTCGTCGAAGACCCGTGTAACGCATGCGTCAAGTACCTCTACGGAAGACCTGAACGCCTACGGACGTGTACGACTACCATTGCCCGAAGAACCGTGGTTCACAAGCGTCATGATGACTACCGTTGAACGTGGATTCGTCAAGTTCTCGATGACCATGTACCACTACTGCTTCGCGAACAAAAATGACTACTTCCTCACTGAGATGTGTACCACTACTCCCACTATCGTCGCGAGAACATCTACTTCCACTACTTCCTATACGCCAACTTGATCCGTTCCGAAAATGCACGCTTCAAAGGTATAACCTCCGAGACGACACCCGTGAAGGAATGTTATGTGTTGCATGAAATGCTCGCATTTGCACCGTGCCCGACGTGTTTCTTGCATGTTCCCCATTGCCATACTGTCGTCTCGTGGGACACCCGGTCACCGGGATCACCCCACCATCTTTTGACATGCTTACGTCACTTTTTCTTTTGCATCGGTATCTCCATGAGCTACCGGAACCGATATGTTCCCATGGCATCATTTTTGGATTCGTCACCATGGCACCCTTTCTTTCCACCACGGTGAAAAATGCTTCATAATGCTCTTATCAACATTTTCTTTAAAATTGCATAAACTTGCATATGTCATCCGCATCATGATAACAACTTCAAGAATGTTTAAATTGTTGCTTGCTTGAATTGCTAAATGCATATGAGGTTTTACCGCAATTGTTGCTTGTTGTTCTGGCCTAATTTAAACTTGCCTAGTTAGGTAGTTTTATTATGCTTCACCTCTTGCCATGTTTAATAACATTTAACATTGTTGGGTACATAAATGAGAGGAACTAAATAATTGACGTGGTGTTTCATCAATATGCAACGGAGTTGCATATTGAGATCCACTTAATTTGTAGGATTGTTTATGCATTTTGCCCTGACATGCCTCATTAAACCGGACATGCATCATACTTGGTTGTGCATCATGCCATGTTGATGTGATGGTTGTTTACCATGTTGTTTGCTTCTTTCCGGGTTGCTTCTCTCGATAGATTCGGTTTTGTTGCGGAGTTGTGAGGATCCGTACGTGTACGTACGTTTGTCTTCTTCATGGACTCATTCTTCTTCCTTGGGGGATCTCAGGCAAGATGACCATACCCTCGAAATCACTTCTATCTTTGCTTGCTGGTTGCTCGCTCTATTGCTATGCCGCGATACCTACCACTTGCTATATCATGCCTCCCATATTGCCATGTCAGGCCTCTAACCCACCTTTCCTAGCACACCATTGTTTGGCTATGTTACCGCTTTTGCTCAGCCCCTCTTATAGCGTTGTTAGTTGCAGGTGAAGATGAAGTTTGTTCCATGTTGGAACATGGATATGTTCGGATATCACAATATCTCTTATTTAATTAATGCATCTATATACTTGGTAAAGGGTGGAAGGCTCGACCTTATGCCTGGTATTTTGTTCCACTCTAGCCGCCCTAGTTTCCGTCATACCGGTGTTATGTTCCTTGATTTTGCGTTCCTTACACGGTTGGGTGTTATTGGAACCCCTTGACAGTTCGCTTTGAATAAAACTCCTCCAGCAAGGCCCAACCTTGGTTTTACTATTTGCCTCACCACCACCTACTTTTCCCTTGGGAGTCACGCTCCTGAGGGTCATCTTTATTTTAAACCCCCCCGGGCCAGTGCTTGTCTAAGTGTTGGTCCGAACCTGTCAGCCGCCGGTGGCCACCAGGGGCAACTCTGGGCTGGCCTACCGGAATGTTGGACAATCCGGTGTTGCCCTGAGAATGAGATATGTGCAGCTCCTATCGGGATGTCGGCGCATTGGGCGGTCTTGCTGGTCTTGTTTTACCGTTGTTGAAATGTCTTGTAACCAGGATTCTGAGTCTGATCGGGTCTTCCTGGGAGAAGGAATATCCTTCGTTGACTGTGAGAGCTTGTGATGGGCTAAGTTAGGACACCCCTGCAGGGTTTGAACTTTTGAAAGCCGTGCCCGCGGTTATGGGCAGATGGGAATTTGTTAATCTTCGGTTGTAGAGAACTCGAAACTTAACTTAATTAAAATGTATCAACCGCGTGTGTAGCCGTGATGGTCTCTTCTCGGCAGAGTCCGAGAAGTGAACACGGTTCCTGGGTTATGCTTGGACGTAAGTAGTTTCAGGATCACTTCCAGTTTACAATTGTTCTTTGCTTCTCTTCTCGCTCTCATTTGCGTAAGTTAGCCACCATATATGCTAGTGCTTGATGCAGCTCCACCTCACTACCTCTTCATACCCCTTAAGATTAAATAGTCTTGATCTCACGGGTGTGAGATTCCTGAGTCCTCGTGGCTCACAGATACTTCCAAACAGTTGCAGGTGCCGACGATACCAGTGCAGATGACGCAACTGAACTCAAGTGGGAGCTCCATGAAGATCTTGGTCGTTGTTTTGTTTTGTTTCCTTTTGATCAATAGTGGAGCTCAGTTGGGACGATCAGGGATCTAGCATTAGGGGTGGTGTTTCTTTATTTTGATTCCGTAGTTGGACCTTGATTGTATTCTGGATGATGTATGATATTCATGTATTGTGCGAAGTGGCGATTGTAAGCCAACTCTTTATCCCTTTCATATTTAGTACATGTGATGTGTAAAGATTACCCCTCTTGCCACATGCCTACTATGCGGTTATGCCTCTAAGTCATGCTCTGACACGTGGGAGATATAGCCGCATCGTGGGTGTTACACTAACTAAACTAAGGCGGCCCCACCTGTCATTGACCCAGGGGAGGTCAAACCCCTGGTGAACCGAGGCTAAATGTCCGGCGGCTCGACGCTGGCGAAGCCAGACATGGCGGCGAGGTGCGGGATTCCTCCTCCGGCGACCAAATGGCCGGCGGAGGGCATCTATGTGACGCGGGCACTCATCCGTGTCGAGCGGTGGCGGTGGTTGGGACTGGGGTGGCCGGATCCATCGCCGGCGTCGACCTTGGTGGTTGCTGGAGCTCGGGTGAGCTCAGGGTCGATGCTCCGGCGACCGAGGAAGCTCGTGCGGGGAACCTACGTGCTCTACGCGGCGTGGGGAGGAATCTGAGCGCGACGGCCGGACCATTTGGTGGCCGGAGACACGGCGGCGGCGAGCACAGGCGGCGACGCGTGCGAGCGAGTAAGGTGCGGTGGCTACGGTGCACGAGAGCAAGAACGGAGAGGGGGAGAAGGGTCAGTGGCTAACGGCGAGTGCAGGGAAGAGAACGACGAGATCGGGGTCGGGCTGGAGACGTCGTGAGGTCACCGGCAATCTCGCCGACTAAGCGGGGAAGAAGTTGATAGGGCGGCGATGCAGGGCAAATGAGCGCTCGGGTCTCGGTCGAGGCGAAGTGGCAGATGACGGTGGAGATCATGGCAGCACGGTGGGGGGCGAGGGGAGCACGGTAGGCGCGGTGGTACCGAGGAGAGGATCTGCGGCGTCGCGCTATCCCGGGTCACGGGCAGGAAGCTCGCGTGGTGCGCTGTGCGTGCGTGCGCGTCAGGCACACACCTCTCATCCTTCTGGCGAGAGGAGGGGGATGACTGGCAAGACGGCCTGGTGGGTTGGGCTGCTTCGGCTTGGCCGAGTGGGCTACACAAGTATGGCCAGGTAGTTCTCTCTCTCCCTCTTTTTCTGTTGTTTTGCATTTTCTGCAGTTTGTTTTGATTTAGTTTTAGACACTAAATCATTTTTGTTGCTTCTGATAATTCTTGTAGGGACTAGATGGATTATTCCAAAGCCCTTCACCAAAGATCAGAATTATTGGACATATATTAATTAATTAACAAATAGTTATATCCAATGCAAATAGTTATTGATTTAATTCAAAGGCCCAAAATAAATATCTCTGGGATTCCAAAAATATTGTTTTGAGTTTTACCTCTTGCCCATATTTTGAGAGACTAAGAGGAACATTTTCTTGGACTTCTTTGAAAAGATTTCAATGTTGATTATTTCTTAAGTGATTTCTGAGGGTTCCAACTAACCTCAATTCAACTTTCAAAATTTAGACATGATGCAAGATGCTCTCAAATAAAACTAATATAATTATTTACAGACAAGTATTCTATGGTTGTGACAACTCACCCCCACTAAACATAAATCTCGTCCCGAGATTCAAGACGTGAGGTAAGAAGACAGAGGGGACACGGATTTGACACAGTCTTCACGATCCATTGCATTTCTCGAAGATGTTGATTCATTGCTTCAAATTGATCTTGATGTCTTTTCTTTCGAGAACTCCATCCAACACGACGACGACAAAAAGAAACTCTACAGGAATCGATCTCCTCGAAGGTCGAGCACTCAGGATCAACTCATGGAGTGAGACGTTGAAACATCTCTTGAGCTAAGACACAAAACACACGTCGAGAGCAATGGCAAGAGGTATATGAGAACGGTTTGATTGGGTAGGCGAAAATACCATGATTAAGATGATGGTGCATGGTTTCAAGATAGTGAGGGAATAATTGCCATGATTCCATAACGGGGCACCTTAGGGAAGGTGACTCGTAGAATTATTCCCTTAAGTGGCAAATAGAATTACTTTTGACATAGAGATCATTGAGACTCTTTATACAAGCCTCAGGCAATCAATATCGATCATTTGAAGGAGCTCAAAAGAATGACATACTCGGACTAGAATGGATGATGTGGACGACCTTGTTGAAGACAACGCAATGGATGATTTTTCTTATCATCGGAAATGGATGGGACCCATGGTAAGTCCACTTTTGAAGATGATCTTGGACAACAACTGCTGAGAAGGGCATCCCATGGGAAATTGGCACATGGCGGTGCAAGCTGGGAACAAAATGCAATTGTTGGTAATGTTCCAACCATCATATCTGCCTGAGATTCAGATCCGATTGGTGATAGGATACTTCAGACTCAGCATGTCTGAAAAGAAAGTTTGCAACACAAATCGACGAGATGACATTACGAGATTCTTGGGAAATGAACTACGATAGCAAGCTCCAAAACACGAGCTGGTTCTGCTACATACATGTGAGCATGTTGTCCAGGACAAGAATGACCACATAGTAGTCTTATTATAAATAACTATCGAGTTCAGGTTAGGATCCATCATCAAGGATTTTGAAGTCTCTACGCGCGCTAGACTTCTTTTCCTTGAACAAGTCAATCAGTGGCTTGGTGTGCTAAGGATACTTGTAGAATGAAGGTTGCAAGTCTCCAAACCATAGAATACTTCACACATATGCATGACTGACATGGGATGATTCTAGAGGAAGCAAAACAAAACAAGCTTTCTCAAATTCATGGTGGCAACTTGCACCTAATGGACGTGAACTTGGAGAAATTCTCTTCTTACACTAAGCATATACTTCATGAACGGGACATGAAGATAATGCTTACAAAAGTTTCCAACACTAGCATTAATGTTCAATATAATCATGGAGATGATAAATATGCTGCTGATGGGCTCAACAACAATCCATCCAGGCTTCCATATAAATGGAATTCCACAATTAATTCAACACTATGATTGCAGTGGTCAGACCCAAAAGATATAACGGTGTATGCTCGAGGAATCAACCACGAGTAAGACAACATTACAAACATCGTTGGTTCTGATTTGATTTGACGATAGCCCATACTCAAATCAAAGATTGGGTAAGACAATAGGTCCAACAACTGATCACGAGGACCAGTTGATGAAGATATCATCTTTCTTCAACACACATACATAGAAGATATCCCTTAGAGATGAAATAAGTTAGGCAAGAATTTATCTTCCAACTATCCAAGTTGTTGTTTAACATAACCAACTAGCTCAAGGGTATCCAACACAGATTCTTGGAGAAGGGGTGCTTTACAAGAAACCAACTTGATCACGAGCTCATCATAATAATCAGGGGACAACCTGGTGATACTTCCGAGAAGATAATTAGAAAATCATGAACCACCGATATACTACTAAGGTCGAGAACAATCTAACTTTTCAGGGCAAGACGATATGATCAAGGGAGCGAGGGATTAAAACAATCCTAACTCATTGATCGAAGAGTGCACCAGGAAAGATGGGCTAGGTAGCACAATCTATCTTATGATGATAATTCAATAACCTTCACGCTAGGAATGGAGTTATCGTCCATTAAATACCAAGCAACAGGGTTGCCAGGGGTATTGATTTCACACATCACGTTTCATTTGTCGGTATTCCGGTTGCAACAACACGGGGACCGAGGAATGAACAAGGATTGCGAGAAGTATCACTACGCAAGAATTCATAAGTGGTGGTGCAATACCTATGATATTCTCGACATAACGGGGGTAATACTCCAGGGTAGAGCAGACTAGAGGCTGGGTTGGCATTCTTAAACTGCGGAATACAACTACTTTGACCCAATCCTAGATATGGACGAGGTACTGGAGTTTGATTCTCCTAGACATTCTAGAATAGAATGACTTGACGAACCACACGAATAATAGGCATCGATAACATGAATGCACCACTACTCTTGACCAACAATTGACAGACAAAGGTCAGATAACAACTAAAGAGGGACAACTCAAAGGAACATATATCTTTCTGAGTTGTTGATGCATAGATTAGTATGTCGAGCAAAGCTCAACATCTCTTCCGGATAACCCATGCAGAACGGTAGAACTAGCAGATTCACAATATAATAGAGAACTCACCAAGAGCACTTTGGTTGCGGTATTTTGGTTCAAAGGAACTTCTGCCATGTGCGGTTCATGATATTTGGAAGAAAGAAATACCACATACCTCTAGGACTATCTCAAAGGTTACTAATATCCTAAGGGAAGTAGCAAACACTATGAAAATGAAGTAAGTAGGGTGAATCTCGGGTTCAAGAACCCAGGAATATAATGCCTACTAACTAAGGGCATCACGCGATGCTTTCGAGTATGATGGCTAGAATCATCACATTGGGAACATAGAACATGGCTAGATTACTAGGTGGTCCTGTAAGACACCTAGAGTCATAATAATATCTCCAATATATATGTCGAGGCAATAGAGTACGTCAAAGCACTGATTAGTGTGGTTAAACTAGCCCAAAGGAACATCGAGAACGGAAAAAAGGGATTTGCAAATGCATCAGACTATTTAGTAACCTGGGATGACTCCATCAGCATAACGGCTGTAAATGCTCAAGGATTTGACACATCCAACAAAAATGGTGGCATAACCACTTAACATCACAATATCAAGGTTCTGAGATCAATTCTCAACACACAGAAGTAGTAGGAACTAAACTAGGGCTTGAAACTATCAATCCTATAAGTCTACGGATTAGTAACACGTGTTCCTGATAGAAAGAAGAGAAGCCTAGTTCTTAATCCCCGTAGAAGAGAAGAGGATGACTCAGACCACAAGGGCATATGGTAAAGGAGTGAAAAGAGCCTTACGTTCCCTTCCACAATCAATTCCCTTATATAACTAAAGCATTTTTAGACTCAACTTCGACTAGTTTGGCTTGGTAATCCTACAGGCAATCAGGCTCTGATACCAAAGCTATCAGGACCCAATCCTAAGTCACACCGATCTAGCATGTAACACATCATATCCCTTTGTGGCCTCACGCACGGTATCCCCACAGGTGCCACCTTACCTGGCCCGGGACCGTTTGCGCCTTTTGGCTCATGTATATGATAGTGTCACTAGCATCCATATGATAGAGAACCCGGGCCGACATGACTAGTCGTGAACCCAAAGTGGCACTAACTTACAGGGAGAGGCATCCATGACCAAGAAACGAATGTGTCCGTCATCAGCGAGTGAATCTGGGCCGTAGCAAGCTAACAGGACTCTGGTAGACACCGTGTGACATTTCCCCATAGGGACAGACACAAGAACAAAGAAGGACACATGCCGGCCAGCCTTAGTGTTCCGGAGCAGTAGCAAGCTACCATGACTTATTGGAAGCACTAAGAGACATATCCCTATAAGAGAGGGTACCAAGGATAAACAACTAGGTTGTCGAATCCCACACATACCAAGAATTTCAAATCATACACACAATATGCTCGATATGTGCAAATACAACATGGCACGACAACAAAACTCTACAACTCAAAGTATTTATTCATTAGGCTCCGAAGAGCCAAATATTACAAACATTGGTCTAATGACCCAGCATTCAACTCATACAAGCAACAAGCACTTGCAGAAGCTTAACTTGTCTGAGTACAGATAACTACAAATGAAAAAGGCTGAGAAGCCTGACTATCTACAAGACTCTATCGAGGGCACATGATCGTAGCTGAGGTAACAAGCTAAACGTCGAAGTCCACGCGGAGCTACTAGTGAGACTGAAGTCTCTCTGCAAAAACATAAATTAAGCAAATGTGACTACAAATGTACCCAGCAAGACTTACAGCAGAACTAGCTACATATGCATCAGTATTAATAAAGGAATGGTGGGGTTTAACAGCAGCATCCAGCTTTGAATCAGTGGCTATCCTAAACTACGTCTGCAAGCAACTCTTTTGAGGTGGCGCACACGAGTCCACATATTCATGAAGGAATATGCCCTAGAGGCAATAATAAAGTTGTTATTTATATTTCCTTATATCATGATAAATTTTTATTATTCATGCTAGAATTGTATTAACCGGAAACTTAGTACATGTGTGAATACATAGACAAGCAAAGTGTCACTAGTATGGTTCTACTTGACTAGCTCGTTGAATCAAAGATGGTTGAGTTTCCTAACCATAGACATGAGTTGTCATTTGATTAATGGGATCACATCATTAGAGAATGATGTGATTGACTTGACCCATATTGTTCGCTAAGCATTTGATCATTTAGTATATTGCTATTGCATTCTTCATGATTATACATGTTCCTATGACTGTGAGATTATGCAAGTACTGAATACCGGAGGAACACTTTGTGTGCTACGAAACATCACAACGTAACTGGGTGATTATAAAGGTGCTCTATAGGTGTCTCCAATGGTACTTTGAGTTGGCATAGATCAAGATTAGGATTTGTCACTCTGATTATCAGAGAGGAATCTCTAGGCCCTCTCGGTGATGGACATCACTATAAGCCTTGCAAGCAATGCAACTAATGAGTTAGTTGCGGGATGATGTATTATGGAACGAGTAAAGAGACTAGCCGGTAACAAGATTGAACTAGGTATTGAGATACCGACGATCGAATCTCGGGCAAGTAACATACCGATGACAAAGGGAACAACGTATGTTGTTATGCAGTTTGACTGATAAAGATCTTCGTAGAATATGTAGGAACCAATATGAGCATCCAGGTTCAGCTATTGGTTATTGACCGGAGATGAGTCTCGGTCATGTCTACATAGTTCTCAAACTTGTATGGTCCGCACTCTTAACGTTCGGTGACGATCGGTATTATGAGTTCATGTACATTTGGACACCGGAAGGGTTTCAGGTGATCTTGGAGAAATTACCGGAACCCCCCAGGAACTAATGGGCCTTGACGGGCCCTAGTGGAGAGAGAGAGGGGCCGGCCAGGGCAGGCCGCGCGCCCCTCCCCTTGAGTCTGAATAGGACAAGGAAGGGGGGCGGCGCCCCCCTTGCCTTTCCCCTCTCCCACTCCTTCCTTCCCCCTCCTAGTGGGACTAGGAAAGGGGAGTTCGACTCCCACTAGGAGGAGGACTCCTCCTCTTGGCGCGCCCTCGTAGGGCCTGGCAGCCTCCCCCCTTGCTCCTTTATATACGGGGGCAGGGGGGCACCCCATGGACACACAAGTTGATCATTGATCCTTTAGTCGTGTGTGGTGCCCCCCTCCACCATAATCCACCTCGGTCATATTGTAGCGGTGCTTAGGCGAAGGCATGCGTCGATTGTTTCATCAACACCATCATTACACCGTCGTGCTGATGGAACTCTCCCTCGAGGCTCTACTTGATCGTGAGTTCGTGGGACGTCACCGAGCTGAATGTGTGTAGATCGCGGAGGTGTCGTACGTTCGGTACTAGGATCGGTCGATCGTGAAGACGTACGACTACATCAACCACGTTGTCATAACGCTTCCGCTTACGGTCTACGAGGGTACATGGACGACACTCTCCCGTCTCGTTGCTACGCATAACCATGATCTTGCGTGTGCGTAGGAATTTTTTTGAAATTAGTGCGTTCTCCAACAGTGGTATCAAAGCCAGGTTTATGCGTAGATGTTATATGCACGAGTAGAACACAAAGGAGTTGTGGACGTGGGTATATACATATTGCTTGCCATCACTAGTTGTTTCTTGATTCAGCGGCATTGTTGGATGAAGTGGCCCAGACCGACATTACGCGTACGCTTATGCGAGACTGGTTCTATCGACGTGCTTCGCACATAGGTGGCTAGTGGGTGTCTGTTTCTCCAGCGTTAGTTGAATTGGATTCAATGAACATGTTTCTTTCAAAAGATCAAAAAGCAATCACTATACCGCGTTGTGGTTTTTGATGCGTAGGTAAGAACGATTCTTGCTCAGCCCATAGCAGCCATATAAAACTTGCAACAACAAAGTAGAGGACGTATAACTTGTTTTTGCAGGGCATGTTGTGATGTGATATGGTCAAGACATGATGCTAAATTTTATTGTATGAGATGATCATGTTTTATAACACAGTTATTGGCAACTAGCAGGAGCCATATGGTCGTCACTTTATTGTATGAAATGCAATCGCCATGTAATTGCTTTACTTTATCACTAAACGGTAGCGATAGTTGTAGAAGCAATAGTTGGCGAGCCGACAACGATGCTTCGATGGAGATCAAGGTGTCAAGCCAGTGACGATGGTGATCATGACTGTGCTTATATCACTTATATTGATTGCATGTGATGTTTAGCTTTTATGCATCTTATTTTTCTTAGATCGACGGGACCATTATAATATGATCTCTCACTAAATTCCAAGCTATAAGTGTTCTCCCTGAGTATGCACCGTTGCGAAAGTTCATCGTGCCGAGACACCACGTGATGATCGGGTGTGATAAGCTCTATGTTCACATACAACGGGTGCAACCCAGTTTTGCACACGCAGAATACTCGTGTTAAACTTGACGAGCCTAGCATATGCAGATATGGCCTCGGAACACAGATACGTCCATTTTGCATCATGCTTTTATATCGATATTTGTTCCATTATGGACTGTTATTACACATTATGTCACAATACTTATGCCTTTTCTCTCTTATTTTACAAGGTTTACATGAAGAGGGCGAATGCCGGCAGTTGGAATTCTAGGCTGGAAAAGGAGCAAATATTAGAGACCTATTCTGCACATCTCCAAAAGTCCTGAAACTCCACGGGAATTGTTTTCAGAATATATAAAAAATATTGGGCAAAAGAAGTACCAGAGGGGGGACACACACCGTCCACGAGGGTGGGCGGCGCACCCTACCCCCTTAGCCGCGCCCCTGCCTCGTGGGCCCCCTGGTGGCCCTCTGATGCCCATATTTGCCTATATGGAGTCTTTCGTCGAGGAAAAAATCATAAGCTAGCTCACTGGACGAAACTCCGCCGCCACGAGGCGGAACCTTGGCGCAACCAATCTAGGGCTCCGGCAGAGCTGTTCTGCCTGGGAAACTTCCCTCCGGGAGGGGGAAATCAGCACCATCGTCATCACGAACAATCCTCTCATCGGGAGGGGGTCAATCTCCTTCAACATCTTCACTAGCACCATCTCATCTCAAACCCTAGTTCATCTCTTGTATCCAATCTTTGTATCCAAACCTCAGATTGGTACCTGTGGGTTGCTAGTAGTGTTGGTTACTCCTTGTATTTGATGCTAGTTGGTTTACTTGATGGAAGATCATATGTTCAGATCTAGTATGCATATTAATACCTCTCTGATTATGAACATGAATATGCTTTGTGCGTAGTTAAGTTTGTTCCTGAGGATATGGGAGAAGTCTTGCTATAAGTAGTCAGGTGAATTTGGTATTCGTTCAGTATTTTGATGAGATGTATGTTGTCATCCCACTAGTTGTATCATGTGACCGTCCACAACATGACACTTCACCATTGTTTGGGCCTAGAGGGAGGCATTGGGAAGTAATAAGTAGATGGTGGGTTGCTAGAGTGACAGAAGCTTAAACCCTAGTTTAATTTGCTTCGTAAGGGGCTGATTTGGATCCATATGTTCCATGCTATGGTTAGGTTTACCTTAATCCTTCTGTTGTAGTTGCGGATGCTCGCAATAGGGGTTAATCATAAGTGGGATGCTTGTCCAAGTAAGGGCAGTACCCAAGCACCGGTCCACCCACATATCAAATTCTCAAAGTACCGAACGTGAATCATATGAACGTGATGAAAACTAGCTTGACGATAATTCCCATGTGTCCTCGGGAGCGCTTTCCTTTATATAAGAGTTTGTCCAGGCTTGTAAATTGCTACAAATAGGATGGGCCCATATTGCTGCACCTTATTTACTTTTATTACTTGATACCCGTTACAAATTACTTTATCACAAAACTATCTGTTACCGATAATTTTAGTGCTTGCAGAAAATACCTTGCTGAAAACCGCTTATCATTCCCTTCTGCTCCTCATTGGGTTTGACACTCTTACTTATATAAAAGGCTACGATAGATACCCTACACTTCTGGGTCATCAAGACTCTTTTCTTGTGCCGTTGGCGGGGAGTGAAGCACCTTTGATAGGTGGAATTTGGTAAGGAGAAATTTATATAGTGTGCTGAAATTTACTGTCACTTGTTACTATGGAACATAATCCTTTGAGGGGCTTGTTCGGGGTATCTTCACCCCGACTAGTAGAGCAAAGAGTTACCTCTCAACCTACTGAACCTACTGAAAATGTTTACTTTGAAATTCCTTCAGGTATGATAGAGAAATGGCTAGCTAATCCTTTCACAGGTGACAGAACATTACATCCCGATTTGCACCTAATCTATGTGGATGAAGTTTGTGGATTATTTAAGCTTGCAGGTATGCCCGAGGATGTTATCAAGAAGAAGGTCTTCCCTTTATATTTGAAGGGAGATGCATTGACATGGTTTAGGCTATGTGATGATATTGGATCATGGGATTACCAACGATTGAAATTGGAATTTCATCAGAAGTTTTATCATATGCATCTTGTTCATCATGATCCTAATTATATATATATAATTTTTGGCCTCGTGAAGGAGAAAGCATCGCTCAAGCTTGGGGGAGGCTTAAGCCCATGTTATATTCATGCCCCAATCATGAGCTCTCAAAAGAAATGATTATTCAAAAAATTTATCGTCGGCTTTCTCTCAGTAATCGCTCCATGCTCGATACTTCTTGTACTGGATCTTTTATGATGAAGACTAGAGAATTCAAATGGGATTTATTGGAAATAATTAAACGCAACTCTGAAGATTGGGACCTCGACGTAGGTAAGTATTCAGGTATAACACCTAAGTTCAATTGTGTTAAATCTTTTATGGATACTGATGCTTTCCGTGAATTTAGCACTAAATATGGACTTGACTCTGAGATAGTAGCTTCTTTCTGTGAATCCTTTTCTACTCATGTTGATCTCCCTAAGGAGAAGTGGTTTAAATATAATCCTCCCGTTGAGGTAAAATTAGTTGCACTTATTAAAGTTGTAGAACAGACTATCACTTATAATGATCCTGTTGTTCATACTGCTTATATTGAGAAACCACCTTTCCCTATTAGAATAAAGGATCATGCTAAAGCTTCAACTATGGTTAACAAAAGTAATACTAAGACACCTAAACCCCCTTAGCAAATTAAAGTTGAACCTAGTGTTGCTATGGTTAAAGATCTCTTGGCAGATAATATTGACGGGCATGTTATTTACTTCTGCAATGAATCTGCTAGAACTGTTATACCTAATACTAAAAATAAACATAGACCTGTTGTAGGCATGCCTGCTATTTCTGTTAAAATAGGAGATCATTGCTATCATGGCTTATGTGATATGGGTGCTAGTGCAAGTGCAATACCTCATTCCTTATACAAAGAAATTATGCATGATATTGCACCTGCTGAGATAGAGGAAATTGATGTTACAATTAAGCTTGCCAATAGAGATACTATTTCACCAGTTGGGATTGTTAGAGATGTTTAAGTCTTGTGTGGGAAAGTTAAATACCTTGCTGATTTTATTGTCCTCGGTTCCCCACAAGATGACTTTTGTCCCATTATATTTGGTAGACCCTTCTTGAATACTGTTAATGCTAAGATAGACTGCAATAAGGATATTGTTTCTGTTTGTTTAGGGGATATGTCTCATGAGTTTAATTTTGCTAAATTTCATAGACAACCCAATGATAAAGAATTGCCTAGTAAATATGAAATTATTGTTCTTGCTTCTATTGCCGTGCCTCCTAGTGATCCTTTAGAACAATATTTGTTGGACCATGAAAATGATATGTTTATGAATGAAAGAAGGGAAATAGATGAAGTATTCTTTAAAGAGGGTCCTATTTTGAAATATAACTTGCCTGTTGAAATCCTAGGGGATCGTCCTCCACCTAAGGGTGATCCTGTGTTTGAGCTTAAACCTTTACCAAATACTCTTAAATAGGCTTATCATGATGAGAAATAGATATATCTTGTTATTATTAGTGCTAACCTTTCAGAGCATGAAGAAAAGAAATTATTGAAAACTCTGAAGAAGCACCGTGCTGCTATTAGATATACTCTAGATGATCTTAAGGGCATTGGTCCCAGTCTATGCCAGCAAAAAATAAAGCTGGAGAAAGATGCTAAACGAGTTGTTGATCACCAACGACTGTTAAATCCTAAGATGAAAGAAGTGGTAAGAAAAGAAATACTAAAGCTTCTGGAGGTAGGTATAATTTCTCCCGTTGCTGATAGTTAGTGGGTAAGTCCTATCCATTGTGTCCCTAAGAAGGGAGGTATTACTATTGTTCCCAATGATAAAGATGAATTGATTCCACAAAGAATTGTTACAAGTTATAGAATGGCAATTCATTTCCGCAAATTAAATAAAGCTACTAAAAAGGATCATTACCCGTTACCTTTTATTGATCAATTGCTAGCCCTGTTCAAGAATTCATCCGATTAACCAGTTAACTTGCCGATTAATCCCTACTCGTAGGGTCACCGAGTAGCCGATAAACTGATAAATCATCCGATTAATTGATTAAATGGCCGATTAACTTGCCGATTAGCCTATTAATCCCCTACTCACCAGCCAACCGAGCAGTTAACAGTTCACGATTTCCTCAACAATGATTGCTAGAAAGATTATCCAAACATACACATTTTTTGCTTCCTAGATGGTTATTTTGGTTTCTCTCGAATACCTGTGTCAAAAGAGGATCAAGAAAAGACAACTTTTACTTGCCCTTTCGGTACCTTTGCTTATAGACGTATGCCTTTTGGTTTATGTAATGCACATGCTACTTTTCAAAGATGTATAACTGCTATATTCTATGACTTTTGTGAAAAGATTGTTGAGGTATTCATGGATGATTTCTCCGTTTATGGGACCTATTTTGATGATTGCTTAAGCAACCTTGATCGAGTTTTGCAGAGATGTGAAGAAACTAATCTTGTCTTGAATTGGGAGAAATGCCACTTTATAGTTAATGAATGTATTGTCTTGGGGCATAACATTTCTGAAAGAGGTATTGAAGTTGATAAAGCTGAAGTTGATGCTATTGAAAAGATGTCGTGTCCTAAGGAAATTAAAGGTATACGAAGTTGCCTTGGTCATGCCGGTTTTTATAGGAGGTTCATTAAGGACTTTTCTAAAATTTCTCAGCCTCTAACTAATCTCTTACAAAAAGATGTCGCTTTTGTCTTTGATGATGAGTGTGTAGAAGCATTTGAAATACTTAAGAAAGCTTTGATTTCTGCACCTATTGTTCAGCCTCCTGATTGGAATTTACCATTTGAAAATATGTATGATTCTAGTGACTATGCTGTAGGGGCTGTTCTAGGACAAAGAGTTGATAAGAAACTAAATGTTATTCAATATGCTAGTAAAACTCTAGACAATGCCCAAAGAAATTATGCTACTACTGAAAAAGAATTTTTAGCAGTTGTATTTGCTTGTGATAAGTTCAGATCTTATATTGTTGATTCTAAAGTAACTGTTCACACTGATCATGCTGCTATTAAATATCTTATGGAAAAGAATATGTTAAACCTAGACTTATTAGATGGGTCCTCTTGCTTCACGAAATTGATTTGCATATTATTGATAGAAAGGGAGCTGAGAACCCCGTTGCAGATAACTTGTCTAGGTTAGAAAATGTTCTTGATGACCAACTACCTATTGATGATAGCTTTCCTGATGAACAATTAGCTGTCATAAATGCTTCTCATACTGCTCCATGGTATGTTGATTATGCTAATAACATTGTTGCTAAATTTATACCACCTAGTTTCACATACCAGCAAAAGAAAAAGTTCTTCTATGATTTAAGACATTACTTCTGGGATGACCCACATCTTTATAAAGAAGGAGTAGATGGTGTTATTAGACGTTGTGTAGCTGAGCATGAACAGGAACAGATCCTACGCAAGTGCCACTCCGAGGCTTATGGAGGACACCAAGCTGGAGACAGAACTTCACATAAGGTATTGCAATCCGGTTTTTATTGGCATACTCTCTTCAAGGATGCCCGTAAGTTTGTCTTGTCTTGTGATGAATGTCAAAGAAGTGGTAATATTAGTAGACATCAAGAAATGCCTATGAATTATTTTCTTGTTATTGAACCATTTGATGTTCGGGGTTTTGATTATATGGGACCGTTTCCTTCCTCTAATGGGTATACACATATTTTAGTTGTTGTTGATTACGTTACTAAGTGGGTAGAAGCTATTCCAACTAGTAGTGCTGATCATGACACCTCTATTAAGATGCTTAAAGAAGTCATTTTTCCATGGTTTGGTGTCCCTAGATATCTAATGACTGATGGTGGTTCACATTTTTCCATGGTGCTTTTCCTAAATGCTTGCTAAGTATGATGTTAATCATAGAATTGCATCTCCACATCATCCACAGTCTAGTGGTCAAGTAGAGTTGAGTAATAGAGAGCATAAATTAATTTTGCAAAAGACTGTTAATAGATCTAGAAATAATTGGTCCAATAAACTTGATGATGCACTATGGGCTTGTAGAACTCCATACAAAAATCCTATGGGTATGTCTCTGTATAAAATGGCTTATGGTAAAGCATGTCACTTACCTCTTGAACTAGAACATAAGGCATATTGGGCCATTAAACAGATCAACTATGACTTCAAACTTACCGGTGAGAAGAGGCTTTTTGACATCAGCTCACTTGATGAATGGAGAACCCAGGCTTATGAGAATGCCAAATTGTTTAAAGAAAAGGTTAAAAGATGGCATGACAAAAGGATACAAAAACATGAGTCTAATGTCGGTGATTATGTATTGTTATACAACTCTCGTTTAAGATTTTTTGCAGGAAAACTCCTCTCTAAATGGGAAGGTCCTTACGTCATCGAGGAGTTCTATCGTTCCGACGCCATAAAAATCAACAACTTCGAAGGCACAAATCAACAACTTCGAGGGTGGTGAACGGTCAAAGAATCAAACATCATAACTCAGATAATCCTTTAAATGTTGAAACTAATGTTATTGAAACCGTAACCCTAAAGGATTACATAAGGGACACTTTCCAAAACGTTTCAGACTCCAAAAAGGAATAGGTATGAGGTACGGTAAGTAAACCGACTCCAAAACAATTTTAATAGCAATTTTTCTCTGTTTTGTAATATTTAAGAAAATAGGAAAATAAGAAGTAGTCCGGGAAGGACACGAGGCTTCCATGAGGGTGGAGGGCGCATCCTACCCCTTGGGCGCGCCCCCTGCCTCATGGGCACCTCGTGTGCTCTCTGGACTCCGTTTTCTTGCACGATACTTCTTTTGGTCGGTAAAAATTCATTATATAATCTCCCAAAGGTTTTGACCACCGAATCACGCAATATCTTCTGTCTTTGTTTCGAGATGTTTCTACTGCAGATTTAGAGCAAGATGTCTTCTCAAGAGTCAGTTGGGGAGAGTCGGGTGTCTCATCCGACACCGGGGCCAAGAGCAAACAGCAATGCTGACCACTTTGGGCCATCAACTAAGGAAGAGATGGAGGCTGATTTGAAAAGGATAGATGCCATGGAGGAGGATGAAGAAGTTACTTCTCGTTTCCGAGTGGGATTCACTATGGGGGAACTACAGAGCTCGGCTATTCCAAACTCGGTCATCCCTTCCAATGTTATATTTCTTTCTTATGAAAATATGAAAAAGAGTGTTACTTGTTCTCCAGCAGCTATGCAACATCCTTGGGTGAAAGGAGCTTTAGCCGTCACGGGCAAGCTCCGTAAGGAAATAATGGACCTCAAGCAGCAAGTCAATAAGCTCGAGGAAGAGAATCGTATCCTGAAGGGCATCATCGCTAAGAATATCACATCACCACCCCCGAAGAAGGAGACATAAACACATGAGTATGGGCACTCCCCCTTGGCAACTTCCAAGCTTGCGGGAGTGTCCCAGTGTCGTATCACCATCATACATTTATCTTTACCATTTTTCTTAGTTTGATCCTTTTCGTAATATCTTGATCTAGTAGAATAAAGTTTTGATATGATCTAGTTTTTACTTTTGCTTTATGATCCTCCTATGTAATCAAGTCAGTGAGCTATATATAATAAAGATTAGTGTTGAGTCAAGGGCTTGATTATTTTGCTATGATCTCGAGGGAATAGAATAAAAGAAAAAGAAATAAAAGGAAATAAAGATATAATATGGATCTTGTGGAGAGTAATGACTTCACATATAAAGAGTATGATGAATAAAAGTTGTTGAGAGAGGACAAACATAGTTTTGGTCATCGTTGCAATTAATAGGAAGTAATAAAGAAAGAGAGGTTTTCACATATATATATACTATCTTGGACATCTTTTATGATTGTGATCACTCATTAAAGTATGATATGCTAAAGAGTTGATGTTGGACAAGGAAGACAACGTAATGGGTTATGTTTTCTTACATCTAAGATGAATTATATTGTCATGGATCATCCAACATGTTGAGCTTGCCATTCCCTCTCATGCTATCCAAATTCTTTGCACCAAGTAGAGATACTACTTGTGCTTCCAAATATCCTTAAACTTAGTTTTGCCATGAGAGTCCACCATATCTACCTATGGATTGAGTAAGATCCTTCAAGTAAGTTGTCATCATTGCAAGCAATAAAAATTGCTCTCTAAATATGTATGATTTATTTGTGTGGAGAAAATAAGCTTTATATGATCTTGTGATGTGGAAGAAATAAAGGCGATGGACTACATAATAAAGGTCCATATCACAAGTGCCAATATAAAGTGATGTTCTTTCGCATTAAGATTTTGTGCATCCAACCATAAAAGCACATGAAAACCTCTGCTTCCCTCTATGAAGGGCTTATCTTTTATTCTTGTCTTATACTTCATGCAAGAGTCACGGTGATCTTCACCTTCCCTTTTTACATTTTATCCTTTGGCAAGAGCAATGTGTTGGAAATATCCTGATATATATGGCTAATTGGATGTGGGTTTTCATGAACTATTATTGTTGACATTACCCTTGAGGTAAAAAGTTGGGAGGCAAAACTATAAGCCCCTATCTTTCTCTGTGTCGATTTAAACTTCATAACCATAAATATCGCGTGAGTGTTAGCAATTGTGAAAGACTAAATGATGGTTGAGTATGTGGACTTGCTGAGAAGCTCTTATATTGACTCTTTCCTATGTTATGATAAATTGCAATTGCTTCAATGACTGAGATTATAGTTTGTTGGTTTTCAATGAAGTTTCTGATTCATACTTGAGTATGTGAATGAATTGTTACTTTAGCATAGGAGATAATATGACAATATATATATATATATATATATATATATATGTTGCTGCTCTAAGAATGATCATGATGCCCTCATGTCTGTATTTTATTTTTATCGACACCTCTATCTCTAAACATGTGGACATATTTTTCGATTTCGGCTTTCACTTGAGAACAAGCGAGATCTAAGCTTGGGGGAGTTGATATGTTCATTTTGCACCATGCTTTTATATCGATATTTATTGCATTTATGGGATGTCATTACACATTATGTCACAATACTTATGGCATTTCTCTCTTATTTTACAAGGTTTACATGAAGAGGGGGAATGCTGGCAGCTGGAATTCTAGGCTGGAAAAGGAGCAAATATTAGAGACCTATTCTACACATCTCCAAAAGTCCTGAAACTCCACGGGAATTATTTTCAGAATATATAAAAAATATTGGTCGAAAGAAGTACCAGAGGGGGGCCACCCACTGTCCACAAGGGTGGGGGCGCCTACACCCTTGGGTGCGCCCCTGCCTTGTGGGCCCCCTGGTGGCCCTCTGATGCTCATCTTTGGCTATATGGAGTCTTTCGTGGAGGAAAAAATCATAAGCTAGCTTATGAGACAAAACTCCGCTGCCACGAGGCGGAACCTTGGCGGAACCAATCTAAGGCTCCGACAGAGCTGTTCTGCCGGGGAAACTTCCCTCCGAGATGGGGAAATCATCACCATCGTCATCAGCAACGATCCTCTCATCAGGAGGGGGTCAATTTCCATCAACATATTCACCAGCACCATCTCATCTCAAACCCTAGTTCATCTCTTGTATCCAATCTTTGTATCCAAACCTCAGATTGGTACTTGTGGGCTGCTAGTAGTGTTGATTACTCCTTGTAGTTGATGCTAGTTGGTTTACTTGGTGGAAGATCATATTTTAGATCCATTATGCATATTTATACCCCACTGATCATGAACATGAATATGCTTTGTGAGTAGTTACGTTTGTTCCTGAGGACATGGGAGAAGTCTTGCTATAAGTAGTCAGGTGAATTTGGTATTTGTTGGATATTTTGATGAGATGTATGTTGTCATCCCTCTAGTGGTGTCATGTGAATATTGACTACATGACACTTCACCATTGTTTGGGTCTAGAGGGAGGCATTGGGAAGTAATAAGTAGATGATGGGTTGCTAGAGTTACCGATGCTTAAACCCTAGTTTATGCGTTGCTTCGTAAGGGGCTGATTTGGATCCATATGTTTCATGCTATGGTTAGGTTTACCTTAATACTTCTATTGTAGTTGCGGATGCTTGCAATAGGGGTTAATCATAAGTGGGATGCTTGTCCAAGTAAGGGCAGTAACCAAGCACCGGTCCACCCACATATTGTCAGAAATATGCCCTAGAGGCAATAATAAATAGTTATTATTATATTTCCTTGTTCATGATAATCGTTTATTATCCATGCTAGAATTGTATTGATAGGAAACTCAGATACATGTGTGGATACATAGACAACACCATGTCCCTAGTAAGCCTCTAGTTCACTAGCTCGTATATCAGTAGATTGTTACGGTTTCCTGACCATGGACATTGGATGTCGTTGATAATGGGATCACATCATTAGGAGAATGATGTGATGGACAAGACCCAATCCTAACCCTAGCACAAGATCATGTAGTTTGTATGCTAAAGCTTTTCTAATGTCAATTATCATTTCCTTAGACCATGAGATTGTGCAACTCCCGGATACCGTAGGAGTTCTTTGGGTGTGCCAAACGTCACAACGTAACTGGGTGGCTATAAAGGTACACTACAGGTATCTCCGAAAGTGTCTGTTGGGTTGGCACGAATCGAGACTGGGATTTGTCACTCCGTGTAAACGGAGAGGTATCTCTAGGCCCACTCGGTAGGACATCATCATAATTTGCACAATGTGATCAAGGAGTTTATCACGGGATGATGTGTTACGAAATGAGTAAAGAGACTTGCCAGTAACGAGATTGAACAAGGTATCGGGATACCGACGATCGAATCTCGGGCAAGTATCGTACCGATAGACAAAGGGAATTGTATACGGGATTGATTAAGTCCTTGACATCGTGGTTCATCCGATGAGATCATCGTGGAACATGTGGGAGCCAACATGGGTATCTAGATCCAGCTGTTGGTTATTGACCGGAGAGTCATCTCGGTCATGTCTGCATGTCTCCCGAACCCGTAGGGTCTACACACTTAAGGTTCGGTGACGCTAGGGTTATAGAGATATTAGTATGCGGTAACCCGAAAGTTGTTTGGAGTCCCGGATGAGATCCCGGACGTCACGAGGAGTTCCGGAATGGTCCGGAGGTAAAGATTTATATATGGGAAGTCTTGTTTTGGTCGCCGGAAAAGTTTCGCGCATTATCGGTATTGTACCGGGAGTGCCGAAAGGGGTCCGGGGGTCCACCAAGGGGGTCCACCTACCCCGGGGGGCCACATGGGCTGTAGGGGTGTCCTCCTTGGTCTATATGGGCCAAGGGCACCAGCCCCAAGAGGCCCATGCGCCAAAGATAAGGGAAAGGAAGAGTCCTAAAAGGGGAAATCACCTCCTAGGTGCCTTGGGGAGGATGGACTCCTCCCTGGCCGCACCCTTCCTTGGAGGAAGGGCCAAGGCTGCGCCCCCCCTCTCTCTTGGCCCTATATATAGTGGGGGGAAGGGAGGGCAACAACACCTGAGCCCTGGCGCCTCCCTCTCCCTCCCATGACACATCTCCCTCCTCCCGCAGCGCTTGGCGAAGCCCTGTTGGAATCCCGCTACTTCCACCACCACGCCGTCGTGCTGCTGGATCTCCATCAACCTCTCCTCCCCCTTGCTGGATCAAGAAGGAGGAGACGTTGCTGCTCCGTACGTGTGTTGAACGCGGAGGTGCCGTCCGTTCGGCGCTAGGATCATCGGTGATTTGGATCACGACGAGTACGACTCCATCAACCCCGTTCTCTTGAACGCTTCCGCGCGCGATCTACAAGGGTATGTAGATCCAATCCTCCCTCGTTGCTAGATGACTCCATAGATAGATCTTGGTGACACGTAGGAAAATTTTGAATTTATGCTACGTTCCCCAACAGTGGCATCATGAGCTAGGTCTATGCGTAGTTTCTATGCACGAGTAGAACACAAAGTAGTTGTGGGCGTTGATTTTGTTCAATATGCTTACCGTTACTAGTCCAATCTTGATTCGGCGGCATCGTGGGATGAAGCGGCCCGGACCGACCTTACACGTACTCTTACGTGAGACTGGTTCCACCGACTGACATGCACTAGTTGCATAAGGTGGCTAGCGGGTGTCTGTCTCTCCCACTTTAGTCGGATCGAATTCGATGAAAAGGGTCCTTATGAAGGCTAAATAGCAATTGGCATATCACGTTGTGGTTTTTGCGTAGGTAAGAAACGTTCTTGCTAGAAACCCATAGCAGCCACGTAAAACATGCAAACAACAATTAGAGGACGTCTAACTTGTTTTTGCAGGGTATGCTATGTGATGTGATATGGCCAAGAAGAATGTGATGAATGATATGTGATGTATGAGATTGATCATATTCTTGTAATAGGAATCACGACTTGCATGTCGATGAGTATGACAACCGGCAGGAGCCATAGGAGTTGTCTTTATTTATTGTATGACCTGCGTGTCATTGTACAACGCCATGTAATTACTTTACTTTATTGCTAACCGGTAGCCATAGTAGTAGAAGTAATAAGTTGGCGAGACAACTTCATGGAGACACAATGATGGGGATCTTGATGATGGAGATCATGGTATCATGTCGACGACAATGATGATCATGGAGCCCCGAAGATGGAGATCAAAAGGAGCAATATGATATTGGCCATATCATGTCACTATTTGATTGCATGTGATGTTTATCATGTTTATACATCTTATTTGCTTAGAACGATGGTAGTAAATAAGATGATCCCTCATTAAAATTTCAAGAAAGTGTTCCCCCTAACTGTGCACCATGGCGAAAGTTTGTCGTTTCGAAGCACCACGTGATGATCGGGTGTGATAGATTCTTACGTTCACATACAACGGGTGTAATCCAGATTTACACACGCGAAACACTTTAGGTTGACTTGACGAGCCTATCATGTACAGACATGGCCTCGAAACACAAGAGACCGAAAGGTCGAGCATGAGTCGTATGGTAGATGCGATCAACATGAAGATGTTCACCGATGATGACTAGTCCGTCTCACGTGATGATCAGACACGGCCTAGTTGACTCGGATCATGTAATCACTTAGATGACTAGAGGGATGTCTATCTGAGTGGGAGTTCATAAGATGAACTTAATTATCCTGAACATAGTCAAAAGGTCTTCGCAAATTATGTCGTAGCTCGCGCTTTAGTTCTACTGTTTAGATATGTTCCTAGAGAAAAATTAGTTGAAAGTTGATAGTAGCAATTATGCAGACGGTAAAAGGCTTATGTCCTTAATGCACCGCTCAGTGTGCTGAACCTCGAATGTCGTCTATGGATGTTGCGAACATCTGACATAAACATTTTGATAACTACGTGATAGTTCAGTTAAACGGTTTAGAGTTGAGGCACCAAAGACGTTTTAAAACGTCACGAAACATATGAGATGTTTCGAGGGCTGAAATTGGGATTTCAGGCTCGTGCCCATGTCAAGAGGTATAAGACCTCCGACGATTTTCTTAGCCTGCAAACTAAGGGAGAAAAGCTTAATTGTTGAGCTTGTGCTCAGATTGTCTGAGTACAACAATCATTTGAATTGAGTGGGAGTTGATCTTCCAAATGAGATAGTGATGTTTCTCCAAAGTCATTACCACCAAGCTGCTAGAGCTTCGTGATGAACTATAATGTATCGGGGACATATATGATGATCCTTGAGATATTCGCGATGTTTGACACCACAAAGTAGAAATCAAAAAGGAGCATCAATTGTTGATGGTTTGTGAAACCACTAGTTTCAAGGAGGGCAAGGGCAAAAGGGATGCTTCATGAAACGGCAAATCAGCTCCTGCTCTAGTGAAGAAACCCAAGGTTGAACCCAAACCCGAGACTAAGTGCTTCTGTAATAAGGGGAACATCCACTGGAGCAGAATTACCCTAGATACTTGGTAGATGAGAAGGCTGTCGATAGAAGTATATTGGATATACATTATGTTAATGTGTACTTTACTAGTACTCCTAGTAGCACCAGGGTATTAGATACTGGTTTGGTTGCTAAGTGTTAGTAACTCGAAATAAAAGCTAAGGAATAAACGGAGACTAGCTAAAGGTGAACTGACGATATGTGTTGGAAGTGTTTCCGATGTTGATATGATCAAGCATCGCACGCTCCCTCTACCATCGAGATTGGTGTTAAACCTAAATAATTGTTATTTGGTGTTTGTGTTGAGCATAGACATGATTGGATTATGTCTATCGCGATACGGTTATTCATTTAAGGAGAATAATGGTTACTCTATTTATTTGAATAATACCTTCAATGGTCTTACACCTAAAATGAATGGTTTATTGAATCTCGATCGTAGTGATACACATGTTCATATAGGATAGTAATGATAGTACCACCTACTTGTGGCACTGCCACTTAAGTCATATCGGTATAAAACGCATGAAGAAGCTCCATGTTGATGGATCTTTGGACTCACTCGTTTTTGAAAAGGATTGAGACATGCGAACCATGTTTGTTGGTAGATATGCATGAAGAAACTCTATACAGATGGATCGATTGGACTCACTTGCTTTTGAATCACTTGAGACATGCAAATCATACCACATGGGCAAGATGACTGAAAGCCTCGTTTTCAGTAAAATGGAACTAGAAAGCAACTTTTTGGAAGTAATACATTTTGATGTGTGCAATCCAATGAGTGCTGAGGCGTGTAGTGGATATCATTATGTTCTTACTTCACAGATGATTTGAGTAGATATTGAGTATATTTACTTGATGAATCACGAGTCTGAATTATTGAAAGGTTCAAGTAATTTCAGGGTGAAGTTGAAAGATCGTCGTGACAAGAGGATAAAATGTCTATGATGAGATCGTAGAGATGAATATCTGAATTACGAGTTTGGCACAGAATTAAGACATTGTGGAAATTGTTTCACAACCAATACAGCCAGGAACACCATGGTGTGATGGTGTGTCCGAACATCATAACTCCACCATATTGGGTATGATGCATACCATGATGTCTCTTATCGAATTACCACGATAGTTTATGGGTTAGGCATTAGAGACAACCACATTCACTTTAAATAGGGCACCACGTAATTCCGATGAGATGACACCATATGAACTATGGTTTAGAGAAACCTAAGCTGTCATTTCTTAAAAAGGTTGGGGCTTGGACGCTTATGTGAAAAAGTTTCAAGCTGATAAGCTCGAACCCAAAGCGGATAAATGCATCTCCATAGGACACCCAAAACAGTTGGGTATACCTCCTGTCTCAGATTCGAAAGCAATAAAGGATTGTTTCAAGAATCGGGTCCTTTCTCAAGGAAAAGTTTCTCTTGAAAGAATTGAGTGGGAGGATGGTGGAGACTTGATGAGGTTATTGAACCGTCTCTTCGACTAGTGTGTGGCAGGGCACATGAAGTTGTTCCTGTGGCACCTACACCAATTGAAGTGGAAGCTTATGATAGTGATCATGAAACTTCAGATCAAGTCACTACCAAACCTCGTAGGATGACAAGGATGCGTACTACTTCAGAGTGGTACGTAATCCTGTCTTGGAAGTCATGTTGCTAGATAACAGTGAACCTACGAGCTAGGGAGAAGCGATGGTGGGCCTGGATTCCAAAATGGCTCAAGGCCATATAATCCGAGAGAGGATCCATATATGAAAACAAAGTGTGGACTTTGGAAGAACTACTCGATGGTCGTAAGGCTGTTGAGTATAGATGGATTTTAAAAGGAAGACGGACAATGATGGTAAATGTCACCATTAAGAAAGCTTGACTTGTCGTTAAGATATTTTCCGACAAGTTCAAGGAGTTGACTACGATGAGACTTTTTCACTCGTAGCGATTCTAAGAGTCTGTTGGAATTATATTAGCGATTACTGCATTGTTTATGAAATCTTGCAGATAGGATGTCAAAACATTGTTTCCTCGACGATTTTCTTGAGGAAAGGTTGTATGTGATACAACCGGAAGGTTTTGTCAATCCTGAAAGATGCTAACAAGTATGCAAAGCTCTAGCAATCCTTCTAAGGACTGGAGTAAGCATCTCGGAGTTGGAATATACGCTTTGATGATGATCAAAGATTTTGGGTTTATACAAAGTTTATGAGAAACTTGTATTTCCAAAGAAGTGAGTGGGAGCACTATAGAATTTCTGATAAGTATATGTTGTTAACATATTGTTGATCGGAAATGATGTAGAATTTCTGGAAAGCATGCAGAGTTATTTGGAAAGTGTTTTTCAATGGAAAGTCTGGATTAAGCTACTTGAACATTGAGCATCAAGATCTATAAGGATAGATCAAAACGCTTAATGGTACTTTCAAATGAGCACATACCTTGACATGATCTTGAAGGTGTTCAAGATGGATCAGTCAAAGAAGGAGTTCTTGCCTGAGTTGTAAGTTAAGACTTAAAGCTCGACCGTGGCAGAAGAAAGAGGAAGGACGAAGGTCGTCCCCTATGCTTTTGTCATAGGCTCTATACGGTATGCCATGCTAAGTACCGCACCTGATGTGTGCCTTGCCACATGTCTGGCAAGACGGTACAAAGGTGATCCAGGAGTGGATCACTAGACAGCGGTCAAAATTGTCCTTGGAGTAATAAGGACATGTTTCTCGATTATGGAGGTGATAAAGAGTTCGGCGTAAAGGGTTACATCGATGCAAGCTTTAACACCTATCCGAATGACTCTGAGTAGCAAACCGGATACGTATAGTGGAGAAACCATTTGGAATAGCTCCAAGTGGAGCGTGAAAGCAGCATTTATAATATGACCTAGAGATTTGGGAAGTACATACGGATCTGAATGTTGCAGACCCGTTGACTAAAACCTCTCTCACAAGCAAAACATGATCAAAACCAGAACTCATTGAGTCTTAATCACATGATGATGTGAACTAGTTTAGTGACACTAGTAAACTCTTTGGGTGTTGGTCACATGGCGATGTGACCTATGAGTGTTAATCACATGACGATGTGAACTAGATTATTGACTCTAGTGCAAGTGGGAGACTATTGGAAATATGCCCTAGAGGCAATAATAAGTAGTTATTATTATATTTCCTTGTTCATGATAATCGTTTATTATCCATGCTAGAATTGTATTGATAGGAAACTCAGATACATGTGTGGATACATAGACAACACCATGTCCCTAGTAAACCTCTAGTTGACTAGCTCATTGATCAATAGATGGTTACGGTTTCCTGACCATGGACATTGGATGTCGTTGATAACGGGATCACATCATTAGGAGAATGATGTGATGGACAAGACCCAATCCTAAGCCTAGCACAAGATCATGTAGTTTGTATGCTAAAGCTTTTCTAATGTCAAGTATCATTTCCTTAGACCATGAGATTGTGAAACTCCCGGATACCGTAGGAGTCCTTTGGGTGTGCCAAACGTCACAACGTAACTGGGTGGCTATAAAGGTACACTACAGGTATCTCCGAAAGTGTCTGTTGGGTTGGCACGAATCGAGACTGGGATTTGTCACTCCGTGTAAATGGAGAGGTATCTCTGGGCCCACTCGGTAGGACATCATCATAATGTGCACAATGTGATCAAGGAGTTGATCACGGGGTGATGTGTTACTAAACGAGTAAAGAGACTTGCCGGTAACGAGATTGAACAAGGTATCGGGATACCGACGATCGAATCTCGGGCAAGTATCATACCGTTAGACAAAGGGAATTGTATACAGGATTGATTAAGTCCTTGACATCGTGGTTCATCCGATGAGATCATCATGGAACATGTGGGAGCCAACATGGGTATCCAGATCCCGCTGTTGGTTATTGACTAGAGAGTCATCTCGGTCATGTCTGCATGTCTCCCGAACCTGTAGGGTCTACACACTTAAGGTTCGGTGATGCTAGGGTTATAGAGATATTAGTATGCGGTAACCCGAAACTTGTTCGGAGTCCCGAATGAGATCCCAGACGTCACGAGGAGTTCCGGAATGGTCCGGAGGTAAAGATTTATATATGGGAAGTCTTGTTTTGGTCGCCGGAAAAGTTTCGCGCATTATCGGTATTGTACCGGGAGTGTCGAAAGGGGTCCGGGGGTCCACCAAGGGGGTCCACCTACCCCGGGGGGCCACATGGGCTGTAGGGGTGTGCGCCTTGGTCTATATGGGCCAAGGGCACCAGCCCCAAGAGGCCCATGCGCCAAAGATAAGGGAAAGGAAGAGTCCTAAAAGGGGAAGGCACCTCCTAGGTGCCTTGTGGAGGATGGACTCCTCCCTGGCCGCACCCTTCCTTGGAGGAAGGGCCAAGGCTGCGCCCCCCCCTCTCTCTTGGCCCTATATATAGTGGGGGGAGGGAGGGAACAACACCTGAGCCCTGGCGCCTCCCTCTCCCTCCCATGACACATCTCCCTCCTCCCGCAGCGCTTGGCGAAGCCCTGTTGGAATCCCGCTACTTCCACCACCACGCTGTCGTGCTGCTGGATCTCCATCAACCTCTCCTCCCCCCTTGCTGGATCAAGAAGGAGGAGACGTCGCTGCTCCGTACGTGTGTTGAACGCGGAGGTGCCGTCCTTTCGGCGCTAGGATCATCGGTGATTTGGATCACGACGAGTACGACTCCATCAACCCCGTTCTCTTGAACGCTTCCGCGCACGATCTACAAGGGTATGTAGATCCACTCCTCCCTCGTTGCTAGATGACTCCATAGATAGATCTTGGTGACACGTAGGAAAATTTTGAATTTATGCTACGTTCCCCAACACATATCAAATTATGAAAGTACCTAACGTGGATCATATGAACGTGATGAAAACTAGCTTGACGATAATTCCCATTTGTCCTCGGGAGTGCTTTCCTTTATATTAGAGTTTGTCTAGGCTTGTCCTTTGCTAAAAAAGGATTGGGCCATATTTTTGCACCTTATTTACTTTTATTACTTGATACCCATTACAAATTACTTTATCACAAAACTATCTGTTAGTGATAATTTTAGTGCTTGCAGAAAATACCTTGCTCAAAACCGCTTATCATTTCCTTCTGCTCCTCATTGGGCTCGGCAGTCTTACTTATCGAAAAGGCTACGATAGACCCCCTACACTTGTGGGTCATCAAACACTGAGACCGAAAGGTCGAGCATGAATCATATAGTAGATATGATCAACATAGGTGATGTTCACCATTGAAAACTACTCCATCTCACGTGATGATCGGACATGGTTTAGTTGATATAGATCACCTGATCACTTAGATGATTAGAGGGATGTCTGTCTAAGTGGGAGTTCTTAAGTAATTTGATTAATTGAACTTTATTTTATCATGAACTTAGTACCTGATAGTATTTTGCATGTCTATGTTGTTGTAGATAGATGGCCCGTGCTATTGTTCCATTGAATTTTAATGCGTTCCTTGAGAAAGCAAAGTTGAAAGATAATGGTAGCTATTACACGGACAGGGTCCATAACTTGAGGATTATCCTCATTGCTGCATAGAAAAATTACGTCCTGGAAGCACCGCTAGGTGCCAAACCCGCTGCAGGACCAACGCCAGATGTTATGAACGTCTGGCAGAGCAAATCTGATGACTACTCGATAGTTCAGTGTGCCATGCTTTATGGCTTAGAACTAGGATTTCAACAACATTTTGAACGTCATGGAGCATATGAGATCTTCCAGGAGTTGAAGTTAATATTTCAAGAAAATGCCCGGATTGAGAGATATGAAGTCTCCAATAAGTTCTACAGCTGCAAGATGGAGGAGAATAGTTCTGCCAGTGAACATATACTCAAAATGTCTGGGTATAATAATCACTTGATTCAACTGGGAGTTAATCTTCCGGATGATAGTGTCATTGATAGAATTCTTCAATCACTGCCGCCAAGCTACAAGAGCTTCATGATGAACTATAATATGAAAGGGATGTATAAGACTATTCCCGAGATCTTCACGATCCTAAAGGATGCGGAGGTAGAAATCAAGAAGGAGCATCAAGTGTTGATGGTCAACAAGACCACCAGTTTAAAGAAAAAGGGTAAAGGGAAGAAGGGGAACTTCAAGAAGAATGGCAAGCAAGTTGCTGCTCAAGTGAAGAAGCCCAAGTCTGGACCTAAGCCTGAGAGTGAGTGCTTCTACTACAAAGGAACTAGTCACTGGAAGCGGAACTGCCCCAAATATTTGGCCGACAAGAAGGATGGCAAGGTGAACAAAGGTATATGTGATATACATGTTATTGATGTGTACCTTACTAATGCTCGCAATAGCACTTGGGTATTTGATACCGGTTCTATTGCTAATATCTGCAACTCGAAACAGGGACTACGGATTAAGCGAAGATTGGCTAAGGACGAGGTGATGATGCGTGTGGGAAATGGTTCCAAAGTCGATGTAATCACGGGCGGCATGCTACCTCTACATCTACCTTTGGGATTAGTTTTAGACCTGAATAATTGTTATTTGGTGCCTGTGTTGAGCATGAACATTATATCTGGATCTTGTTTGATGCGAGACGGTTATTCTTTTAAATATGAGAATAATGGTTGTTCTATTTATATGAGTAATATCTTTTATGGTCATGCACCCTTGAAGAGTGGTCTATTTTTGATGAATCTCGATAGTAGTGATACATATATTCATAATATTGAAGCCAAAAGATGCAGAGTTGAGAATGATAGTGCAACTTATTTGTGGCACTGCCGTTTAGGTCATATTGGTGTAAAGCGCATGAAGAAACTCCATTCTGATGGACTTTTGGAATCACTTGATTATGAATCACTTGGTACTTGGGAACCATGCCTCATGGGCAAGATGACTAAAATGCAATTCTCCGGAACAATGGAGCGAGCAACAGATTTGTTGGAAATCATACATACTGATGTATGTAGTCTGATGAATATAGAGTCGCGGCGGGTATTGTTATTTTCTCACCCTCACAGATGTTTTAAGCAAATATGGGTATATCTACCTGATGAAACACAAGTCTGAAACATTTGAAAAGTTCAAAGAATATCAGAGTGAAGTGGAAAATCATCGTAACAAGAAAATAAAGTTTCTACGATCTGGTCGTGGAGGGGAATATTTGAGTTACGAGTTTGGTCTTCATTTAAAACAACGTGGAATAGTTTCGCAACTCACGCCACCCGTAACACCACAACATAATGTTTTGTCCGAATGTTGTAATCATACTTTACTAGATATGGTGCGATCTATGATGTCGCTTACTGATTTACCGCTATCGTTTTGGTGTTATGCTTTAGAGACGGCTGCATTCACGTTAAATAGGGCACCATCTAAATCCGATGAGACGACACCTTATAAACTGTGGTTTGGCAAGAAACCAAAGTTGTCATGTCTTAAAGTTCGGGGCTACGATGCTTATGTGAAAAAGCTTCAACCTGATAAGCTCGAACCCAAATCGGAGAAATGTGTCTTCATAGGATACCCATAGGAGACTGTTGGGTACACCTTCTATCACAGATCCTAAGGAAAGATATTCGTTGCTAAGAATGGATCCTTTCTAGAGAAGGAGTTTCTCTCGAAAGAAGTGAGTGGGAGGAAAGTAGAACTTGATGAGGTAACTGTACCTATGTAACACCCACAATGCAGCTATATCCCCCACGGGTCGGGGCACGACTTAGAGGCATAGCCGCATGGTAGGTTTGTCGCAAGAGGGGTAATCTTCACACAATCCCATGTACTAAATGGAAAGGGATAAAGAGTTGGCTTACAATCGCCACTTCACGCAATACATAAATAATTCATACATCATCCAAAGTACAATCAAAGGTCTGGCTACGGAACCAAAATAAAAGAAGACAACCCCAAATGCTAGATCCCCGACCGTCCGAACTGGGCTCCACTACTGATCAAGAGGAAACAAAACAAAACAACGATCAAGATCTTCATCGAGCTCCCACTTGAGCTGGGTTACGTCACATGCACAGGTATCCTCGGCACCTGCAACTATTTGGAAGTATCTGTGAGTCACGAGGACTCAGCACTCTCACACCTGCGAGATCAAAACTATTTATGCTTATGGGTAGGTGAAAGGTAGTGAGGTGGAGCTGCGACAAGCACTAAGTATATATGGTGGCTAACATATGCAAATACGAGTGAGAAGAGAAGCAACACAACGGTCGAGAACCTAGAAGTGATCAAGATGTGATCCTGAAACTACTTACGTTCAAGCATAAGACAAGACCGTGTTCACTTCCCGGATTCCGCCGGACAGAGACCATCACGGTTACACAGGCAGTTGATGCATTTTAATTAAGTCAAGTGTCAAGTTCTCTACAACCGGACATTAACAAATTCCCGTCTGCCACATAACCGCAGGCACAACTCTCAAAAGTTTATACCCTGCAGGGGTGTCCCAACTTAGCCCATCACAAGCTCTCATGGTCAACGAAGGATATTCTTTCTGCCAACAAGACCTGATCAGTCTCGGAATCCCGGTTACAAGACATTTCGGCAATGGTAAAACAAGACCAGCAAAGCCGCCCGATGTGCCGACAAATCCCGATAGGAGTCGCACGTATCTTGTTCTCAGGGCAAACCGGATGAACACTACATACGGCAACCGACGATACCCCAAGTTGCCTAGGGGAGGCACCGCAAGTGGCCCGGGGGTTAAAATAAAGATGACTCTTGAGTCTGCAGAACCCAAGGGAAAAGGCTTAGGTGGCAAATGTGAAAACCAAGGTTGGGCCTTGCTGGAGGAGTTTTATTCAAGGGGAACTGTCAAGGGGTTCCCATAACACCCAACCGCGGAAGGAACACAAAATCAAGGAACATAACACCGGTATGACGGAAACTACGCGGAAAGAGTGGAACAAAACACCAGGCAAAAGGCCGAGCCTTCCACCCTTTACCAAGTATATAGATGCATTAAATTAAATAAGAGATATTGTGATATCCCAACATATCCATGTTCCAACATGGAACAAACTTCAACTTCACCTGCAACTAGCAACGCTATAAGAGGGGCTGAGCAAAAGCGGTAACATAGCCAAACAACGGTTTGCTAGGAAGGTGGGTTAGTGGCTTTACGGCAATATGGGAGGCATAATATAACAAGTGGTAGGTAGTGCGGCATAGCGATAGAGCAAACATCTAGAAAGCAAATATAGATGTGATTTTGAGGGTATGGTCATCTTGCCTGAGATCCCGCAAGGAAGAAGAACGAGTCCATGAAGAAGACAAGCGGGCGTAGTCGAACAGATCCTCACAACTCCAGAACGAAACCGAAGCTAATGAGAGAAGCAACTCGGAAAGAAGCAAGCAACAAAGTAGACAACCATCACATAAACATGGCATGATGCACAATCAAGTATGATGCATGTCCGGTTTAAAGAGGCATGGAATGGCATGGCAAAATGCACAACCAATACTACAAGTTAAGTTGAGCTCAATATGCAACGAGTTGCATATTGACGAAACATCTCCTTCGATTATTTAGTTCTTTCTCGGTTAGGCTACTCAACAATATTAAATGTTGTCAAACATTGCAAGGGGGTGAAGCATAAGTAAACTAACTAACAATAATTCCGGTAAATCCCCATATGCATTTAGCAATTTAATGCAAACAACAATTTTAAACATTTTAAATGTTATTATCATGATGTGGATGACATGTGCAAGGTCTATGCAATTTTATGAAAAAGTTGACATGAGCATTATGAACCATTTTTCACCGTGGTGGAAAGAAAGGTGCCACGGCGACGATAACAAAAACGGTGCCACGGCAACGTTCCAGTTCCGGTAACTCGATTGAGATGCCTGTGAAAAAGATAGGGCATAAGCGAGTTGAGCAAGATGGTGGGGTGCTCCCGACTACCGGGTTCCCACGAGTTAGTGGCATGGAAACGAGTGACAATTCGGACACGGTGCAGACAAAGGGTGCATCTCATGCAACACAAGCATTCGTTCTCGGACGGTCGTCCCGACGGTTATACCTTTGAAGCGTGCGTTTTCGAGGCGGTTCATGTTCATAGTGGAAGTAGACGTTCTCGCGATGCAGTGGAAGTAGTCGTTCACGGTAGTCATGGGAGTAGTGTAACACGTTCGTTTTAGAGAGGTACTTGACGCATCCGAGGTTTCTAGAGGCGACGGTTGTGATATATGTCATCGGTAGTCGAACTTGGCGATCCGGAGAGGGTACTTGCTGGATCCACAACAGTGTAACCGTTCGTGGCAGAGAACTTGATGTTCACGAGTCTTCCAAAGATGGCGTGGTACTTGGTGAAGTGCATGTCAATGGTTGTCGAACTTGACATTTTTGGTTCATGGGTCTTCAGCGTCGGTAGTTGTTCTTGGCATCGGGCGTCAAGGTACTTGGCGTTCATGGGATTCCGAAGACGGTGGTAGAGGTACTTGACGCAAAACTTTGTAGTCATTCGGGCGCATGCGGTCTTGCCAGTCTTGACAGTCCAACACGAAGCCACGGAGAAGCACGGGTCATAGGCGGCATGAACAGGGGCCACCCGAACTCGGCGGGAGGCAGAAGTAGGGGCTCATGCTCGTGCAGAAGCGCAGCAGAGGAGGCGAGCATGGACTCGCCGCGGCGAAAAGATATTGCAGGGGAGATCCAGGACAAGTAGAACGAGGATGAGGAGACAAAATGGCGCTGCGGTTTTCTGCTGGTCTAGGACGGCGACGGAGCATGAGAGAAGAGCTCCGGTGGAGAAGCAGAGCGCTAGTGACGCTCGGGATCAAGCCTTTGCTCTCCCGATCAAGGAGGCAGCGATGGTGGTGGTGCGCTCCGGCGAGACAGAGACGCGGGGGGAGGAGTAGAGCGCGACAGAGGTGGCGGAGAAGTTGGCGACGACGGCGAGTCGGGGTTGTGGCGGCAAGAGTGGCGCGGAGGCTGGGAGCGCACCATGGTGATGCGGCGACTCAGGACGGGCGAGGTGGCGTTAAGGGGCAGCGGCGAGAACGGAGATGGCATGGCAGCGGGATGGAGCTTCAGCGGTGGAACGGCGATGCAGAATCTAGGAGCTAGGTAAACGGGCGGTGGTGGAGTGGCGTCGCAGGGAATGAGAGGGAGATGGGATCGGGAGAGAGTGAGGCTCTCCTGTGGTGGCACGCGAGGAGGATGGAAGGGAGAAGGTGAGATCCGGGAGGGAGAGATGAGGAGAGCAAAGGATCGGCCTAGGGTTAGAAAGAGTTTAGGTTGGACGGTCTGCTAGGAAGCCCAAGTGGCCAGAGGCCTGGCTGGGCTCCCTTCTCCCTCCCTCTTCTCTTCTTTATTTAATTTCCTCAGACGGCAAATAAAAAAGAAATGTGCAGGGATCTAAGGGAGGTTTCTGACAAAGAGGAAAAATGCTATGGGGTCCAGGATTTATGTAATATTTGAATAAATTGCTTAGGGCATTTTTAAAGGTAGAAAATTAAACCAAGTTTGAATTAACTTCAAACTTGATGCAATTTTGAAGCCAACCAAAACAACTTCAAAAGGGAAGAAATTTGATAGAGAATAAGTAGGCATGGTGAATTAGATATAGGGAAAGAATTAGCATTAAAGGAAAAAGGGAAATAAATGTCCCAAATAAATGGAAAAGAATAATGGGAAGAAGATGGTCATGCAAAGGGTCATGGGTGGAGAAGAAGATGAAGTTGAGAGAGAGAGAGACAATGTAGGATTGAACACACATGAAGCACAACACCTTATGATGACTGCAATACACACAACAACATACAACAAGAAGAAATGCACATGAGAAAAGAAAAGATAACATGAGCAAGATGATGCAACAATCAATAAAAACATACGGCGACAAGGAGAAACATGGAAGGCCTCTGGAGCGTCGGTCTCGGGGCGTTACAACCTGCTCCCTTATTGGAAAGTAGTTCATCACAGAAATCTGTTCCTGTGACTCCTACACCAATTAGTGAGGAAGCTAATGATGATGATCATGTAACTTCAGATCAAGTTACTACCGAACCTCATAGGTCAGCCAGAGTAAGATCCGCACCAGAGTGGTACAGTAATCCTGTTCTGGAGGTCATGTTACTTGACCATGACGAACCTACGAACTACGAGGAAGCGATGATGAGCCTAGATTCCGCAAAATGGCTTGAGGCCATGAAATCTGATATGGGATCCATGTATGAGAACAAAGTGTGGACTTTGGTTGACATGCCCGATGATCGGCAAGCCATCAAGAATAAATGGATCTTCAAGAAGAAGACTAACGCTGACGGTAATGTTACTGTCTACAAAGATTGACTTGCCGTGAAAGGTTTTCGACAAGTTCAAGGAGTTGACTACGATGAGACTTTCTCACCCATATCGATGCTTAAGTCCGTCCGAATCATGTTAGCAATTGCTGCATTTTATGCTTATGAAATTTGGCAAATGGATGTAAAGATTGCATTCCTGAATGGATTTCTGGAAGAGGAGTTGTATATGATGCAACCTGAAGGTTTTATCGATCCAAAGGATGCTAACAAAGTGTGTAAGATCCAGCGATTCATCTATGGACCGGTGCAAAGCATCTCGGAGTTGGAATAAGCGTTTTGATAGTGTTATCAAAGCATATGGTTTTATACAGACTTTTGGAGAAGCCTGTGTTTACAACAAAGTGAGTGGGAGATCTGTAGCATTTTTAATATTATATGTGGATGACATATTGTTGATTGGAAATGATATAGAATTTTTGGATGGCATAAAAGGATATTCGAATAAGAGTTTTTCAATGAAAGACCTCGGTGAAGCTACTTATATATTGGGCATCAAGATCTATAGAGATAGATCAAGACGCTTAATTGGACTTTCACAAAGCACATACCTTGATAAAGTTTTGAATAAGTTCAAAATGGATCAAGCAAAGAAAGGGTTCTTGCCTGTGTTACAAGGTGTGAAGTTGAGTCAGACTCAATGCCTGACCACTACAGAAGATAGAGAGAAAATGAAAGGTGTTCCCTATGCTTCAGCCATAGGCTCTATCATGTATGCAATGCTGTGTACCAGACCTGATGTGTGCCTTGCTATTAGTTTAGCAGGGAGGTACCAAAGTAATCCAGGAGTGGATCAGTGGACAGCGGTCAAGAACATCCTAAAATACCTGAAAAGGACTAAGGATATGTGTAACGCCCCGAGACCGATGTGCCAGCTGTTCTCCAGTTATTCATTGTCGTTGCCATGTCATTTGCTTGCGTGTTGCATTTCATTATGTCATCATGTGCATTGCATCATCATGTTTTCAAAACTTGCATTCGTCCGGGTTTCCCCAGTTCCGTCTGTTGTCCGTTCTGAGACCAACCACACTCGCACGCGCCCGCGGCATGTCCGAAATTGTATTTTATAAGTGGTCAGAAAATGTTCTCGGTATGGCATGAGAGTTGACGTGTGGTCTTATTATAGTGTAGATAGACCGCCTGTCAAGTTTCATCACATTCGGAGTTCGTTTGATAGCCCAACCGTTAAACTATAGCGGCATTATAGCCAGGCAAACGTCGGACGTTTTCGGTCTCCGGAAACAGTTGCCGGGCTGCACTCCTCTCCTCTCATCTCAGCCCAACCTCTCTTCACAGCCCACTAGTCCACCTAGCTAACCCCCTCCGCTCCGGGTCGTCTGATCGAGATCGAACGGCTCCGAAACGGCCTCAAACCCCTTAACCCTAGCCCCCTTACCTTATATAGACCCCCTCCATGCCATTTTGGGCCTTCTCCTTCCTCCTCCTCGAAATCCACGCCCCCAATCATCAGACAGCCGCCTCCCACCTCCTCCCCTCAAATTCTGCCGCCGGCCACCTCGTCCCTGCCACTTGGCGTGCTGCCAGTGGCCAGCCACCGCTCCAGCAGCGCCTGCAGCCAACGGGAAGCTGCCACGTCGCCTCCCCGCGCCCCACATCGCCCCGTGCCGCCAGGCCCGCTCCAGGCCCACCCGGGCCCCGATCTGGGCTCTGAGGCCCGCACCGTGCCGCTCCACCCGATCTGCATCGCCTTGCTGCTCCCGTGCCGGTCTCCAGCGACCTCGCCCAGCGCCGGTGACCGCCGCCCTCGTGCGCCTCTAGCTCCGCCGTCCGACGCCGCCTGCTCGCCTCCGCCCCGAGTCTCTCTCCTCCATGCCGTATCCCGCCCCGCGCCGCCGTTGACATGGAGCTCTGATGAGCTTTCGTGGTACCCCTCGCCGTCGCCGGGAATGGAGCCCCGGTGAGCTCCTTGACCCAGATCCGGCCTCTTCGCGTCGTCCGCCGCCTCGTCTGCTTCCTCCTCGTCGGATCCGCCTCTGACCTTGTCGTCCCCGTCGCCCTCATTGGCAAGCGCCGTCGTGCGTCGTTCGGATCGGGAGGAGCCCCGATCCCGCTCCTCTGCGCCTGCGTCCAGGTGGGCTGCGACCCGCCCGAGGCCCAGCCTGCTCGTCCGCGGACCCAGCAACCACGTCCAGCGGGCCGGCCCAGCAACCGCAGCCAGCGCCAGGCCTCCTCTGCTTCCGACCGGGCCAGGCTCAATGTGAGCACCCCCTCTCCTGTACACTCGGGCCAGCCAGATTCGGCCCAGGTCATGTTTTTTTTGCCGTTCTACGTTTTGACCATTTATCCGCAGTTTACTGTTTTACAAAAAAAAACCCTATTGTTCATGCATATCATATCTCTCAAACGATGCATCATATTTAAACAAATTATATATGTAAAATGACTAGAATTTCATCTAGTTTCATAATATCCAACTTTCATGCATGTTTAAAATGTTTAACTTGCTGTTTGCTTTAATTTGCTTAAATAACATGCTAAAATGATTTATTCCATAACTTAATAACTGTAGCTCCAAATCTAACTAACTTTATATGTAAATGGGGTAGGATTTTGCCTAGTTTAACATGGTGGCATCACTTCGCATGTTTAACAACTATAAAATTTGGTTTAGGGCGGAACAGTACCAAACCTAATATATGCATATGAGGCGTTTCCGGAATTGTTGTTCGTTGCTTCCGGCCTCATTAAACCTTGCCTAGATACGTAGTTTTCATTTGTTTCACCCTATTGCCATGTTTAACAACATTTAATATTGCTGGGTACATAAACGAGATCGAACTAAACGATTGATGTGGTGTTCCATCAATATGCAACTCGTTGCATATTTGAGCTCCACTTAATTTGTAGGATTGTTTGTGCACTTTGCCATGCCATGCTTCATTAAACCGAACATGCATCATACTAGATTGTGCATCATGCCATGTTCATGTCGTGGTTGTTTACTATATTGTTTGATTTCTTTCCAGTGTTGCTTCTTCGGGTTGGTTCTGATTACGTCGTGATTGTGAGGAACCGTTCATCTACGTCCGTTTGTCTTCTTCATGGACTCGTTCTTCTTCCTTGCGGGATCTCAGGCAAGATGATCATACCCTCGAAATCACTTCTATCTTTTCTTGCTAGATGCTCGCTCTTTTGCTATGCCTATGCTGCGATACCTACCGCTTGATTTTCATGCCTCCTATATTGTTGAACCAAGCCTCTAACCCACCTTGTCCTAGCAAACCGTTGTTCGGCAATGTTACCGCTTTGCTCAGCCCCTCTTATAGCGTTGTTAGTTGCAAGTGAAGATTGAAGTTTTGTTCCTTGTTGGAACATGGATATGTTGTTCCTTGTTGGAACATGTTTACTTGTTGGGATATCACAATATATCTTATTTAATTAATGGATCTATATACTTGGTAAAGGGTGGAAGGCTCGGCCTTATGCCTGGTGTTTTGTTCCACTCTTGCCGCCCTAGATTCCGTCATATCGGTGTTATGTTCCTGGATTTTGCGTTCCTTACGCGGTGGGTAATAATGGGAACCCCTTGACAGTTCGCCTTAAGTAAAGCTCTTCCAGCAATGCCCAACATTGGTTTTACCATTTGCCACCTAGCCTTTCCTTTTCCCTTGGGAGTCGTGCTCCTGAGGGTCATCATTATTTTACCCCCCCCGGGCCAGTGCTCCTCTGAGTGTTGGTCCACCTGTGAGCTGCCGGTGGCCACCAGGGGCAACTCTGGGCTGGCCTACTCGTACCTAAGACAATCTGAGTGTGCCCTGAGAAAGAGATATGTGCAGCTCCTATCGGGATTTGTCGACACATTCGGCCGGTGCTGCTGCTTTAGTTTTACCCTGTCGAAATGTCTTGTTGTACCGGGATACCGAGTCTGATCGGAATATCTCGGGAGGAAGTCTATTCCTTCGTTGACCGTGAGAGCTTGTCGTGGGCTAAGTTGGGACACACCTGGAGGGATTTGAACTTTCGAAAGCCGTGCCCGCGTTTATGGGCAGATGGGAATTTGTTAATGTCCGGTTGTAGAAAACCTGAAGTTGACCTTAATTAAAAGACATCAACCGCGTGTGTAACCATGATGGTGTCTTTCCAGCGGAGTCCGGGAAGTGAACACGGTGTTGGAGTTATGCTTGACGTAGGTTGTTTTAGGATCACTTCTTGATCATACTTTTATCGACCGTGCTTTGCTTTCTCTTCTCGCTCTCATTTGCGTATGTTAGCCACCATATATGCTAGTCGCTTGCTGCAGCTCCACCTCATACCTTTACCTTACCCATAAGCTTAAATAGTCTTGATCGCGAGGGTGCGAGATTGCTGAGTCCCCGTGGCTCACAGATACTTCCAAAACCAGCTTGCAGGTGCCGATGAGACCGTGCAGATGACGCAACCAAGCTCAAGGAGGAGCTCGATTAAGATCTTTTCCTTTGTGTTGTTTCGTTCTAGTTGATCAGTAGTGGATCCCAGTTGGGGTCGATCGGGGACCTTTGTCGCATTTGGGGTTCTTCTTTTATTTTGGTTCCGTAGTCGGACCTTGAGTGTATTTGGATGATGTAATGCTTTATTCATGTAATTGTGTGAAGTGGCAATTGTAAGCCAACTATGTATCTCTTTCCCTTATTATATTACATGGGTTGTTTGCGAAGATTACCTCACTTGCGACATTGCTTTCAATGCGGTTATGCCTCTAAGTCGTGCTTCGACACGTGGGAGATATAGCCGCATCGAGGGCGTTACAAGTTGGTATCAGAGCCTTCCCTGACCTTAGGAACACCATTGCTTGATCGTTATTAGCGGCCGAGTTGTGTCTAGAAAAATGTTTTGAGTCATTTAGGAATTATATATTAGAGAGTTTAGGAATTCTTTTTAATCCCCAGTCCCTTCATCGCTCTGGTAAGGCATCCTGACGTAGAGTTTTGACTCTTCTCTTCTCAAATTTCACTAATTTTTTTTTAGGATCACGCGGGTATCTTGGAACCGTTCCGATGGTTTTGTGACGAGAACATTGTCTTGGTGCCTCCTGTTAGGGGTTTTGTGGAAGTGTCCCGGGGAGTTGAGCTCTGAGGTGTTGTCGTCATAATTTTATCATTGTAGTTCTGGAATACCTGAGTTTAGTACGCCGACATCGAAAATCTCTTTTATGCAGTTCGTTGGTGAGATAACCTCGACGCCACCCAGTACTGGGGCGGGAGTTCGGGAGTATCGCCATAACTTGTATATCGGATGCTTTTCAAAGGTTGAGGTAGATGATTTCCGAAGGTTTCTTGGTTATGTGTTGAAGGATGGATACAGCTGGATGTAGGATTTGTTAGTTTGGGTGAGATATTATGTTTCCCCTGTATCCCCAACACCTGATTGCATAACCGGAAAGGTTCGGGAGTTTCATAGGTGGGTATCAAGTAGCTCTTAGGATATCTTTCCGACAGATGTATGATATGAAATTGGGGTTCCACGTCTAGTGGCCCGCCTATTCACGGTCGGTTTTATAGTGGTCTCGTTGTGTCTTAAAGAGTCCTTGGCTATGCCGACTCGGGGACGCTTCATATGTCATGTGCACTGCCTTGTACATGATGGTGCTGTACGATCGAGCCCGTGTAGGCCCCACCACGAAAACTTCGGAAGAAATCTCTATCATATGTTTGTTCCGGCTTATTCCGCAAGCCAATCCTTTGTTTTGCTTTTGAGTTGTGGTATTCGAGTTGCTTCGAAGTCAAATGTTGATTCCATACCTTTCCTAAAAGGTGTTCTTATACTCTGATGTGAATACTAATCCTTCTCGATCATTGAGTTTCTCATTTCAATTTCTTCTCAACCGGCGTGTTTCTCTTCAAGTGGATCCGATCCTTTTCAACATCAGCAAGATCAATTATCAGTTCTTCTCAATGGTGTTTGTTCCATCCGTCTCCAAGTTGCCTTTGTTTTTTTTCCTGCCCACCCACCCCATTTTCTTCAAGGACTCGGATTTCTTTATCAAGTATACATTTTATTATGGAAGTCTCTTCATTCTTTTCTTTCAGTATTCTTATCCGGTGATTCTCATGAAGATTCTAATGGAGCTTCAAGTTCATCATTATTCATTCTTTTTCTTCTCCGGTGGATTCAATTCATGCTTTGTTGATCATATTCCTTTCCTCATTTCAAGGCTTTCTCATGCCGGCGCAATTCTTAGTCGTTCACCTCTCGATATCCTATTGTCCCGGAGTGCGCAACATATCTCTGAAGGCTCGTCTTTTCATTCAAGATCCGTTCAAACATATCTTCGAGGACGTTCTCTCATTCTAGACTTTTTATTCAACCGGTGCAATCTTTCCTTCAAATCATTTCAACGGTGCTTCTTTTCAGTGGGCCCTAACCCACAGGTCTTTTCCCAGGATCTTACCTGACTCTTCTAATTCTCCCGGAGATATCCATAAAATTCTTTTTGAAGTTTGACGTAAGAATGAATTATCATCAGTCAAATGCCATCTCCTAGATCTTTCACAATTCTTTTCATCGTTGGCTCAACGTCTTCATTTAGATTCTTCCGGAGTGTCTAAATAATTCTTGGTGATGTTTCTCATCGTCATTCTCAGATTTTGGAAGACCGAAGAAGAGTTTCTCTTTAATCTTGCTCCATTCTCTTCAAGACTCGTGATTCTAGCTTGTTGCCATCCTCTCATAATTGTTTTGATTGTCAGAATTCTTTTCACCCACCCGGAGCATTTCATGAGTTGTTTTCCATTTATTTCCTCCGAAGGACATCTTTTCAAATATTATTCATTCCAGCTTTCAACTCTTGTTCTCCAAATCATACCGGTGCATCATTCAAGTATTCTTTTATCAGCTCATGATCTCTTCGTTCTCATGTATATAAATTCTCTCAAGCATCTTCATTCATTTGCTAAATTCTTCCCGGTGTTCCTTTATCTTTTCTTCGTTCATTTTAATTCTTACGGTGGTTCTTCCAAGATTCTTCTTCCTTCATTTATCATATCAATGCATTCGTGCTTTCCAAATTCTACCGGTGGATCGTTGAAGACCTTCTCAAGTTGAGCTATATCTATCTTCATCCTTGCTACGAGAATAAGTAGTATGCCAAATCCCTGGATTGTCATCAATTTAAATTGGTGAAGGATAAGCATAACATAATTCTTATTCTTGTTCCATCCAAGTGATTAATTCATGTTTTCCGGAGTGGTTCATCATACTTATTCTTGATTTCCAGTGCGCATCTTTCTTTCCCGGAGTTCCAAGTTCTCTCAACTATATCATCACGGAGATCCATCTAAATCATTACAAGGTTTCACCTTGTGTTTTCAACTTCTCTCTCTTTTCGTTATCTTTTGTTTACCGGAGTTCTTCATGAAAGTTATACATAAGGGTTCTTCAAGGATTTATATTTCCTTTTCGAAACGTTCATCAACTTTCTTTTTCAGTGGAGCTCAAGTTTTCTTCATATTGTAATCCGGAGTGCATTTCTGTCTACCGTATCTTTGGAGGTGGTATTATGTCATTCTTGATAATTTGAGTTCATGTTTTTATGATTCACATGTTGTCAAGATTGAGATATTTTAAATCCATCAATCTCGTCATTGGAGCTATCTTGGGTTATATTTCACCTAAAAGCTCTTCCCAAAGGATCGTGCTATTTATGATGCTCATAAAGGACCCAAGTTCTTCTTTATCCTCCCGATGAAATACTTTCTCGTCTCCTTGTTCATACCAATCCAATTCTTTTTCCCGTGAGTGGCAGGTTGTCACCTCATAATTTTGAGATGTGTTCCATAAGACCATATCAAATTTTTTTTTCGTTGTGGATTGTTCCAACAAATCCGTGTGACCCTTCTCTTTAAGATGCTTTTCAAGCTCATTGGAGGTAGAAGATGTTGTTTTCTTCTCCGTTCTTTTGTTCCGTCGATACAACTTCTATTCTTTCGTTCCGGAGGCATTGTGTTGTTGTTCTCTTCAACCCATCTTCTTGTTTTGTCAAGATCATGTTCTTTTCATGATTGTCCATTTAACCGGAGTGTCGTGCCCTCTTTTCAAGTTATATCACCTTATCAAGTTCTTATTCAATTCCTCTCTTTTCAACCGGAGTGCTGCCCGAATTTGGTCTTCCTTCATCCCCTTCCTTAACCGGAGTGTTTTCTATATATATCTTCCCTTCAACCTCAAGGTTTTCGCAATGTTTTTGTTCCTCCTTTCTATCGGTGTGTTCTCAATTTTTTTCATCTCCGTTGTATTCTTTTCTCATATTTGCTTAACCTCTCAAGGTTCTTTGGTTTCACTCGTTTGTCAAAGAAGCAACTTAGTTTTACCTCTTCTCTTTTCCTTCCGTTTTTCCCTCCGGTGCCATTCTAGATCTCGGGACGAGATCCTCTCGTAGTGGTGGAGTGTTGTAACGCCCCGAGACCGATGTGCCAGGTGTTCTCCAGTTATTCGTTGTTGTTGCCATGTCATTTGCTTGCGTGTTGCATTTCATCATGTCATCATCTGCATTGCATCATCATGTTTTCAAAACTTGCATCCGTTTGGGTTTCCCCAGTTCCGTCTGTTGTCCGTTCTGAGACCAATCACACTCGCACGCGCCCGTAGCATGTCCGAAATAGTATTTTATAAGTGGTCGGAAAATGTTCTCGGTATGGGATGAGAGTTGACGTGTGGTCTTATTATAGTGTAGATAGACCGCCTGTCAAGTTCCATCGCATTCGGAGTTCGTTTGATAGCCCAACCGTTAAACTATAGTGGCATTATAGCCGGGCAAACGTCGGACGTTTTCGGTCTCCGGAAACAGTTGCCGGCCTGCACTCCTCTCCTCTCATCTCAGCCCAACCTCTCTTCACAGCCCACTAGTCCACCTAGCTAACCCCCTCCGCTCCGGGTCGTCCGATCGAGATCGAACGGCTCCGAAACGGCCTCAAACCCCCTAACCCTAGCCCCCTTACCTTATATAGACCCCCCTCCATGCCATTTTGGGCCTTCTCCTTCCTCCTCCTCCTCGAAATCCACGCCCCCAATCATCAGACAACCGTCTCCCACCTCCTCTCGTCAAATTCTACCGCCGGCCACCTCGTCCCTGCCACTTGGCGCGCTGCCAGTGGCCAGCCGCTGCTCCAGCAGCGCCCGCAGCCAACGGGAAGCTGCCACGTCGCCTCCCCGCGCCCCACATCGCCCCGCGCCGCCAGGCCCGCTCCAGGCCCGCCCGGGCCCCGATCTGGGCTCTGAGGCCCACACCGCGCCGCTCCACCCGATCTGCATCGCCTTGCTGCTCCCGTGCCGGTCTCCAGCGACCTCGCCCAGCGCCGGTGACCGCCGCCCTCATGCGCCTCCAGCTCCGCCGTCCGACGTCGCCTGCTCGCCTCCGCCCCGAGTCTCTCTCCTCCATGCAGTATCCCGCCCCGCGCCGCCACTGACATGGAGCTCTGACGAGCTTTCGTGGGACCCCTCGCCGTCGCTGGGAATGGAGCCCCGGCGAGCTCCTTGACCCAGATCTGGCCTCTTCGCGCCGTCCGCCGCCTCGTCTGCTTCCTCCTCGTCGGATCCGCCTCTGACCTTGTCGTCCCCGTCGCCCTCACCGGCGAGCACCGCCGTGCGTCGTTCGGATCGGGAGGAGCCCCGATCCCGCTCCTCTGCGTCTACGTCCAGGTGGGCTGCGACCCGCCCGAGGCCCAGCCTGCTCCTCCGCGGACCCAGCAACCACGTCAAGCGGGTCAGCCCAGCAACCGCAGCAAGCGCCAGGCCTCCTCTGCTTCCGACCGGGCCAGGCTCAATATGAGCACCCCCTCTCCTGTACACTCGGGCCAGCCAGATTCGGCCCAGGTCATGTTTTTTTTTCCGTTCTACGTTTTGACCATTTGTCCGCAGTTTACTGTTTTACAGAAAACCCCCTGTTGTTCATGCATATCATATCTCTCAAACAATGCATCATATTTAAACAAATTATATATGTAAAATGACTAGAATTTCATCTAGTTTCATAATATCCAACTTTCATGCATGTTTAAAATGTTTAACTTGTTGTTTGCTTTAATTTGCTTAAATAACATACTAAAATGATTTATTCCATAACTTAATAACCGTAGCTCCAAATCTAACAAACTTTATATGTAAATGGGGTAGAATTTTGCCTAGTTTAACATGGTGGCATCACTTCGCATGTTTAACAACTATAAAATTTGGTTTAGGGCGGAACAGTACCAAACCTAATATATGCATATGAGGCATTTCCGGAATTGTTGTTCGTTGCTTCCGGCCTCATTTAACCTTGCCTAGATACGTAGTTTTCATTTGTTCCACCCTATTGCCATGTTTAACAACATTTAATATTGTTGGGTACATAAAAGATATCGAACTAAACGATTGATGTGGTGTTCCGTCAATATGCAACTCGTTGCATATTTGGGCTCCACTTAATTTGTAGGATTGTTTGTGCACTTTGCCATGCCATGCTTCATTAAACCGGACATGCATCATACTTGATTGTGCATCATGCCATGTTCATGTCGTGGTTGTTTACTATATTGTTTGCTTTCTTTCCGTTGTTGCTTCTTCGGGTTGGTTCCGACTACGTCATGATTGTGAGGAACCGTTCGTCTACGTCCGTTTGTCTTCTTCATGGACTCGTTCTTCTTCCTTGCGGGATCTCAGGCAAGATGATCATACCCTCGAAATCACTTGTATCTTTGCTTGCTAGATGCTCGCTCTTTTGCTATGCCTATGCTGCGATACCTACCGCTTGATTTTCATGCCTCCTATATTGTTGAACCAAGCCTCTAACCCACCTTGTCCTAGCAAACCGTTGTGCGGCTATGTTACCGCTTTGCTCAGCCCCTCTTATAGCGTTGTTAGTTGCAGGTGAAGATTGAAGTTTTGTTCCTTGTTGGAACATGGAGATGTTGTTCCTTGTTGGAACATGTTTACTTGTTGGGATATCACAATATATCTTATTTAATTAATGCATCTATATACTTGGTAAAGGGTGGAAGGCTCGGCCTTATGCCAGGTGTTTTGTTCCACTCTTGCCGCCCTAGTTTCCGTCATATCGGTGTTATGTTCCCGGATTTTGCGTTCCTTACGCGGTTGGGTAATAATGGGAACCCCTTGACAGTTCGCCTTAAGTAAAGCTCTTCCAGCAATGCTCAACATTGGTTTTACCATTTGCCACCTAGCCTTTTCTTTTCCCTTGGGAGTCACGCTCCTGAGGGTCATCATTATTTTACCCCCCCTGGGCCAGTGCTCCTCTGAGTGTTGGTCCACCTGTCAGCTGCCGGTGGCCACCAGGGGCAACTCTGGGCTGGCCTACCCGTACCTAAGACAATCTGAGTGTGCCCTGAGAAAGAGATATGTGCAGCTCCTATCGGGATTTGTCGGCACATTCGGGCGGTGTTGCTGGTTAGTTTTACCCTGTCGAAATGTCTTGTTGTACCGGGATACCGAGTCTGATCAGAATATCTCAGGAGGAGGTCTATTCCTTCGTTGACCATTAGAGCTTGTCGTGGGCTAAGTTGGGACACCCCGGCAGGGATTTGAACTTTTGAAAGCCGTGCCCGCGGTTATGGGCAGATGGGAATTCGTTAATGTCCGGTTGTAGAAAACCTGAAGTTGACCTTAATTAAAATACATCAACCGCATGTGTAACCGTGATGGTCTCTTTCCGGCGGAGTCCGGGAAGTGAACATGGTGTTGGAGTTATGCTTGACGTAGGTTGTTTTAGGATCACTTCTTGATCATACTTTTATCGACCGTGCTTTGCTTTCTCTTCTCGCTCTCATTTTATCGACCAGTTATGCAGCTCCACCTCATACCTTTACCTTACCCATAAGCTTAAATAGTCTTGATCGCGAGGGTGCGAGATTGCTGAGTCCCTGTGGCTCACAGATACTTCCAAAACCAGCTTGCAGGTGCCGATGAGACCGTGCAGATGACGCAACCAAGCTCAAGGAGGAGCTTGATGAAGATCTTTTCCTTTGTGTTGTTTCATTCTAGTTGATCAGTAGTGGAGCCCAGTTGGGGTCGATCGGGGACCTTTGTCGCATTTGGGGTTCTTCTTTTATTTTGGTTCCGTAGTTGGACCTTGAGTGTATTTGGATGATGTAATGCTTTATTCATGTAATTGTGTGAAGTGGCGATTGTAAGCCAACTATGTATCTCTTTCCCTTATTATATTACATGGGTTGTTTGCGAAGATTACCTCACTTGCGACATTGCTTTCAATGCGGTTATGCCTCTAAGTCGTGCTTCGACACGTGGGAGATATAGCCGCATCCAGGGCGTTACAATATGTTCTCATTTATGGAGGTGACAAAGAGCTCGTCGTAAATGGGTACGTCGATGCATGGTTTGACACTGATCCGGATGACTATATGTCACAAACCGGATACGTGTTTATATTGAACAGTGGAGCTGTCAGTTGGTGCAGTTCTAAGCAAAGAGTCATGGCGGGATCTACGTGTGAAGGGAAGTACATAGCTCCTTCGGAAGCAGCAAATGAATGAGTCTGGATGAAGGAGTTCATATCCGGTCTAGGTCTCATACCTAGTGCATCGGGTCCAATGAAAATCTTTTGTGACAATACTGGTGCAATTGCCTTGGCAAAGGAATCCAGATTTCACAAGAGAACCAAGCACATCAAGAGACCCTTCAATTCCATCCGCGTCAAGTCAAGGAGGGAGACATAGAGATTTGCAAGATACATACGGATCTGACTGTTGCATACCCGTTGACTAAGCCTCTCTCACGAGCAAAACATGATCAGCACCAAGACTCCATGGGTGTTAGAATCATTACTCTGTAATCTAGATTATTGACTCTAGTGCAAGTGGGAGACTGAAGGAAATATACCCTAGAGGAAAAAATAAAGTTGTTATTTTTATTTCCTTAAATCATCATAAATGTTTATTATTCATGCTAGAATTGTATTAACCGAAAACTTAGTACATGTGTGAATACATAGACAAACAAAGTGTCACTAGTATGCCTCTACTTGACTAGCGCGTTGAATCAAAGATGGTTGAGTTTCCTAACCATAGACCTGAGTTGTCATTTGATTAACGGGATCACATCATTAGAGAATGATGTCATTGACTTGACCCATTCCGTTAGCTTAGCATTTGATCGTTTAGTATATTGCTATTGCTTTATTCATGACTTATACATGTTCTATGACTATGAGATTATGCAACTCCCGAATACCGGAGGAACACTTTGTGTTCTAGCAAATGTCACTACATAACTGGGTGATTATAAAGATGCTCTACAGGTGTCTTTGATGGTACTTGTTGAGTTGGAATAGATCAAGATTAGGATTTGTCACTCCGATTGTTGGAGAGGTATCTCTGGGCCCTCTCGGTAATGCACATCACTATAAGCCTTGCAAGCAATGCAACTAATGAGTTAGTTGCAGGATGATGTATTACGGAATGAGTAAAGAGACTTGCCGGTAACGAGATTGAACTAGGTATTGAGATACCAACGATCGAATCTCGAGCAAGTAACATACCGATGACAAAGGGAACAACGTATGTTGTTATGCGGTTTGATCGATAAAGATCTTCGTAGAATATGTAAGAACCAATGTGAGCATCCAGGTTATGCTATTGGTTATTGACCGGATATGAGTCTCGGTCATGTCTACATAGTTCTCGAACCCGTAGGGTCCGCATGCTTAACGTTCGATGACGATTGGTATTATGAGTTTATGTGTTATGATGTACCGAAGGTAGTTCGGAGTCCCAGATGTGATCACGGACATGACGAGGAGTCTCGAAATGGTCGAGACATAAAGATTAATATATTGGACGGCTACATTTGGACGCAAAAGGTTTTCGGGTGATCTCGGAGAAAACCGGAGTGCCGGAGGGGTTACCGGAACCCCCCAGGGACTAATGGGCCTTGATGGGCCCTAGTGGAGAGAGAGAGGGGCCGGCCAGGGCAGGCCACGTGCCCCTCCCCTTCAGTCCGAATAGGATAAGGAAGGGGGGCACCCCCTTGCCTTTCCCCTCTCCCACTCCTTCCTTCCCCCTCCTAGTGGGACTAGGAAAGGGGAGTCCTACTCCCATTAGAAGGACTCCTCCTCTTGGCGCGCCCTCCTAGGGCCGGCCGTCCTCCCCCCTTGCTCCTTTATATACGAGGGCAGGGGGCACCCCATGGACACACAAGTTGATCATTGATATTTTAGTCGTGTTCGGTGCCCGCCTCCACCATAATCCACCTTGGTCAAATTGTAGCGGTGCTTAGGCAAAGCCCTGCGTCGGTAGTTTCATCAACACCGTCATCACGTCATCGTGCTGATGGAACTCTCCCTCGAAGCTCTACTGGATCTTGAGTTTGTGGTATGTCACCGAGCTGAATGTGTGCAGATCATGGAGGTGTCGTACGTTCGATAATAGGGTCGGTCGATCGTGAAGACGTACAACTACATCAACCGCGTTGTCATAACGCTTCCGCTTACGGCCTACGAGGGTACGTGGACGACACTCTCCCCTCTGGTTTCTATGCATCACCAAGATCTTGCATGTGTGTAGGATTTTTTTTGAAATTACTGTGTTCCCCAACAATTTACCATATCAATACACCACTATGGATCCGCTCCCGTCTCCCTACGAGAAGGCCATCCACAACACTCATGCTTATCTTGCGCATTTTGGAGTATCGACTTTCACTTGTGTATGAACTGTATAGGCAACCCAGAGGTCCTTCACCATGGGCGCAGCTATTCGAATAGATCATTTATAACCCTGCAGGGGTGTACTTCTTCAGACATGTTTCCACCACTTAGCGTCTGCACACGACATGTGATTGGCAGACTTCAAGCGAAAGCCGGTGTGGGTGTAGACCACGACCTGACTAACCACACAAGTCCCAAGTCCAGGCTTATCACCTATTCAGGTTCCATCCGCAGGGAGTCCGACCGAGGTTTCCACTATGACCCCGAACGATGTGTAAAGGATTCCCGAGGCACCAAACGGGTGACTCGGTACACCGAGCCACGTGCCTACCGCATCACAGCCCACCCCTCGGGTCAGCACTGCGCACGTCCTCTAGCATACTACAAACACCAGAAACTACTTGCAACTCCTAGATAGAGAACAGGGGCGGTTAATAAGTCGAGCGGGGTCATATTTCAGGGCCCAACGTGTGGTAGTAGCTATTCATGGATCACAAACATAGAACTCAGTTCTTGAGGACACTTTCAATGAGACAACCAACCATGTACACCTAAATGGCCTCTTACTGCTACCTTTACCAAATCATGTCCACACACTTAGCTCACACATAGTAGGAAATGATCATCACCATTCCAATTCATCCCCGATGAATTGGACCTGACTCAACTCTAAGTAGTAGAAGGCATGACAAACAAGCATTAATGAGTAGGCACATCAGGGCTCAAACAACTCGTACTCATGCTAGTGGGTTTCATATATTTACTATGGCAATGATAGGTCATGCAGAGGAAAGGGGTACAACTACCGCAACATGTAACAGTTGAATCATTGTTGTCCTAATGCAATAAAAGAGGGCAGGACCGAGAGAGTGGGATTGTATTGGGATGAACAAGGGGGTTTTGCTTGCCCGGAACTTCTGAAGATAGTATAACTCTTAATCGGTGTCATCGAACTCATCGTCGGAACCACGTCTACTGAGAGGGGACAAATACCGGCAAGCAAAGGAAGAACACAATCAGTGCAATGCCACAATATGATGCATGGATGTGACATGGCAAAATGTTGTGATTTGAGCTAATGCGCTAGCAACGATTTAAATGGAGTTAGTTTGGACACTAGATTAAAATTCAAACTCCACATAAGGCATTTCAAATGCCATTAATTCAAATTCTCTTAAACAACAACTTTAAGTTGTTCAAACATGCATGAAAATGCTATAAATAGATTCTTTGGATTGTTCTGATCATTTTTCATATATAAATTATTTCATTTGGAGTTATAGATTATTATCTATGATTTTTAGAAGTTTTGGATATTTTCTGAAATAAATAAATCATTTATGATTTATTTTAAATCCCAAAGAATATTTACTGTGCCATATTGATGTCACTGTGATGTCAGCAGGTCAACGGGGCGGTCCAGGTCAAACTGGCCAATGGGTCCCCCGTGTCAGATTCTAACTAAACTAACCTAATATAGTTAGCACTAACCTAACTTCATTAGCAGGGCGGCCCCACCTGTCATTGACCCAGGCGAGGTCAAACCCCTAGTCAACCGAGGCTAAATGGCTGGCGGCTCGACACAAGCGAAGCCAGATGCGGCGGCGAGGTGCGGGATTCCTCCTTTGGTAACCAAATGGCCGGCGGAGGGCATCTACATGACGTGGGCACTCGTCCGCGTCGAGTCGTGGCGGTGGTTGGGCCTGGGGTGGCCGGAGCCGGCGCCGGCGTCGACCTTGGCCATCGCCGGAGGTCGGTGAGCTTGGGGTCGACACTACAACGGCCGGGCCAGCTCGTCCGGGGCACCTACATGCTCTACTCGGCGCGGGGAGGAAGCTAAGCGTGACAGCTGGACCGTTAGGTGGCCGGAGACATGTAGGCAGCGAGCACAGGCGGTAGCGCGTGTGGGCGAGCAAGGTGCAGTGGCTACGACGCACGAGAGCAAGAACGGAGAGGGGAAGAAGGGTCAGTGGCTCACGACGAGTGCAGGGAAGCGAACGGCGAGCTCGGGGACAGGCTGGAGACGTCGTGAGGTCACCGGCGATCTTGGCGACCGAGCAGGGAAGAAGTCGACGAGGCGGCGATGCAGGGAGAACGAGCGCTCGGGGGTCGGTCGAGGCGAAGTGGCAGATGACGGCGGAGAACATGGCAAGACAGGAGGGGGCAAGGGGAGCACGGTAGGTGCGGTGGTTCACAGCGGAGCGGCCATGGCGGCTTCGGCAATTGCGGGGGAGAGCGATGGAGAAAGCAGGGGAGGAAAGAGAGAGCCAGATCGATCGGGACGGCACCGAGGAGAGGATCCGCGGTGTCGCACTGTCCCGGCGATACAGGTAGGCAGGTCGCATGGCGCGCTATGCGTGCGCGCGCGTCGGGCACATGCCTCTCGTCCTTCTAGCGAGAGGAGGGAGATGACTGGCAAGAGGGCCTGGTGGGCTGGGCTGCTTCGACTGGGCCAAGTGGGCTACACAGGTATGGCCAGGTAGTTCTCTCTCTCTCTCTCTCTCTCTCTCTCTCTCTCTCTCTCTCTCTCTCTCTCTCTTTGTGTTGTTTTGCATTTTCTACAGTTTGTTTTGATTTAGTTTTAGACACTAAATCATTTTTGTTGCTTCTGATAATTCTTGTAGGGACTAGTTGGATTATTCCAAAGCCCTTCACCAAAGCTCAAAATTAGTTGACGTATATTAATTAATTAACAAATATATATCCAATACAAATAGTTATTGATTTAATTCAATGGCCCAAAATAAATATCTTTGAGATTCCAAAAATATTGTTTTGAGTTTTACCTCTTGCCAATAGTTTCAGAGACTAAGAGGAACATTTTCTTGGACTTCTTTGAAAATATTTTAACGTTGATTATTTCTAAAGTGATTTCTGAGGGTTCCAACTAACCTCAATTCAACTTTCAGAATTTAGACATGATGCATGATGCTCTCAAATGCAACTAATATAATTATTTACAGACAAGTCTTCGAGGGCTGTGACACGTACTTGGCAGAAAGAGTTGCCCGTTAACTCCATCAGGTCATGGGCAGAGTTGAAAGCCAGTTTCATCCAAAATTTTAAAGATATATGCAAGCTGTTGGATTCAAGGCTCCGCAGACCCTTGAGAGGTTCGAACACTGGGGTGCATACGAAGAACTCCTACTCCCCAACCTATCAGCCCAAAGATTTCACGGCCTAGCTCGACGAACCCAAAGAACAAGAGACACAGAGATTTATCCTGGTTCGGGCCACCTTGCGGTGTAATACACTACTCCAGCTTTGTGGTGGATTGCCTCGAGGGGTTGAGGATTAACTAGTACAGTGGATGAACAGCCTCATGAGGTGAGGTGTTCTTGACCTTCATGAGCTGGTGAGTGTGAAGGTGGTCTGAATCGATCCCCCCATCTATGGTGGTGGCTAGGTCCTATTTATAGTGGCCTTGGTCCTCTTACCAAATTTTAGGTGGGAAGGGATCCCACAACGGCCAATTTCAAAGGGGGGCAACTAGTACAAGTTATCCTGACAAAAGTAGTCTTCGTCTACAAAAGGCTCTAGTGGTGATGCTTCCGTGGGCTCCGCAATGACCTCCATCCTGCCGTCCTAGCGGTCTTGGCCTTGTTGCACCTATATGGAAACCTTTGCCTGATTCCTCGGGACTTCGTGCTTGCACTTGGATCCTTACCACCAATGAGGAAACTAGTACACTGCGCCCGATGGCGCCCGCCTGGCCTTGGTCGTCATGGCTCACGTCATGCGAACCTCGCAAGGTGCACCTTGCCTTGATATCTCCGCTCATCGGGAGCCAGCCTAGTGAGGCCGCCCCCGAGGGAGGTCTTGGTGTCGTACGCCTCGCAAGGCTCGGCCCATCGCGAGGGTCCTTAGTTGTTGCTGCCGATCTGGGCAATACCAGGCCGCTGATGGAGCCATGCCACGAGACGCAGGCAGGCAAGTCTGGGGACCCCCGATGTAATGCCCCAGACACACCCGCCGGTGGTCGTTACTAGCCTTTTCTGCGCACTTTGTCCTCACTCGTACGCACCCAGGAGCAACTTCCAGGTCGGTCACCCATCCTGAAACTACTCCAAGTTGAGCACGCTTAACTTTGGAGTTCTGTCTGAATGGGCTCCCGAAAAAGATGGAATTCCTTATTCATTTGAGTAGTCTATCATCCCTAATAAGCCAGGCTATCACATACACCCCACTTAGAGGAACCGACGTCCTCGTCGTGCCACAGGAACGTTCCCTCTTGGCACATACGTCTGTGCATCCAGTCCGGTACATGTGACATGTCGTGTGCCACGATGGGTCACAAACGTCATGAACAACATGAATGCGCACCTGTCCGCAAACATCAGTGTAACCGCGAGGGTCGGCTCTGATACCAACTTGTAACGCCCCAGACACACCCGCCGGTGGTCGTTACTACTGGCGAGATCTAGACTGGCCCCACAGATCAATACTAGCCTTTTCTGCGCACTTTGTCCTCACTCGTGCACACCCAGGAGCAACTTCCCAGTCGGTGACCCATCTTGAAACTACTCCAAGTTGAGCACGCTTAACTTTGGAGTTCTGTATGAATGGGCTCCCGGAAAAGAAGGAATTCCTTATTGATATGAGTAGTCTATCATCTCTAATAAGCCAGGCTATCACATATCTCGAGATATCTTGAGCAAGGATTTGAGATTGCTGAGTCCCCGTGACTCACAAATTACTTCCAAAACCCAGATGCAGGTGCCGACGATGCCAGCGCAGGGGACGCGACCGAACTCAAGTGGGAGTTCGACGAGGATTCATGATGTTACTATGTTTCCTTTCCAGACGATCAGTAGAGGAGCCCAGTTGGGGCGATCGAGGATCTAGCATTTGGGGTTGTCTTTCTTTATTTTGGTTCCGTAGTCGGACTTTGATTGTATTCTGGATGATGTAATGCTATATTTTTGTATTCTGTGAAGTGGCCATTATAAGCCAACTCTTTATCACATTCTTATTCAGTACATGGGATGTGTAAAGATTACCCCTCTTGCGACATGCCTACTATGCGGTTATGCCTCTAAGTCGTGCTCCGACACGTGGGAGATATAGTCGCATCATGGGTGTTACACCCGGTCCTAGAACACCGACAGTAGCCCCCGGCCCAAGGAGCGCTCGAAGTTGTCTTCGAGGCAAAGCCAAAGGGCAAGTGCAGAGCACCGCGGGCCCCAACCGCCTGTGGCCTCAGTCGATGCATGGAGATTCATGAGACGTGGGCCCCCCACTTTCCCACACGGCCTTGATATTCGCCGACCTGCAGTCGCCGTTGCCAACACATCCCCGCTCTCATGGTCTTGTAGTGTGTCCCCCTGGCTTCACCACCTTTCGGAGAGATAGAGGCTTCCTTCCCTGGTCCTACCTCAGCACCGGTCCTCCTTGTCGCTATCGCGCCACGCCCGAAGAAGAAGGCAAAGGGGAAATCTGCGCTGAGGCGGAATCGCCGCCGACCTTCGAGCCCGCCGTCGAGCGGTCGATTGTGGTCAATCAGGAAGGGATGGACAAGGTTCGACTAGTGCTCGCTTCCAATTCCAACGAATGGGGGGCGACGGTGGCCTAGCCTTCTTCTTGTGCCATGGTTGATATGACAGCCACTGAGATCCCCATCCATCTTCATGCCCTCTGGACCGGCTTAATTCCCCTTTCTCTGCTTTCTTCAACGCCGTGCTCTCGCATTAACAAATCCATGAGCTGCATCTTAATCCCCAATCCATCATTCTCCTCTCTGTCTTCGCCTTTGTCTGTGAGTCCATGGTGGGCATTACCCCTTCCGTGGCCTTGTTTTGCCATTTCTTCTCTCTTCACCTGACTGATGGCCGCTAGTTCTCCGGATGTGTGACCTTCCAAGCTATAGCGGCAAAGGCCGACTCGGGGATCGACTTTGAGCTCTTGCCAGTCGTGGGCGGGTTTCGGAAGCGATGGGTGTTTGTGGATGTTGGTGTGCTCTGCCCTTTCTCTTGCTCCCACAGGCACCGGCCTCTCCTAGCTCTGGCTTGGCGCATGCGACGCTTGTCGACCAGCGGCTCGCCCATGTCTGGCACCGGCTGGCCAGGCTAAAGGATCTCGGTGGGGGGGGGCATTGCCCATGGTGGTGAAGGAGTTCGTCTAGTGCCACATTGCTCCGCTCCAGCGTCACTCTCAGCTGATGTGGACCTTCTCTAGCTGTAGGGACCCCATGAGGCTTCATGTGCCAACACTTCCCTCCGAAGCGTTGCGGACAGTATACGAGCTCCTGACGGGCGATGTGGCGCTGGCCAATTTGCCGGAGGAGGGTTGCCTCTTGTACTGCTGCTCGACCAAGGTGGAGTTCCCGAGGCAGATGCCCCCTTTCGATGAATGGGGGCTACGCCCGGTAGGCCTTGAATAGTCACTTGAGAACCCTGTCCTTGTGGTTCCTCTGTCTGCTGCCACCGTGGCACGCACCCCGGAGGTGGATGCAGACGGCGATTGCCGTAGGATGTCTACGAGGTGATTGTCGAAGGAGCGGTGTTGGACAAGGCTCCCGAGTTGCCCACTCCCGATGCACGGGTGAGCCGCCCTGCTGTGACAGTCGGGAGGCTGGCGCGGTCCGAGGCTCCTGAGGCGGAAGCCTCCAAGGCTCGAGCTGGCAGTCTTGAGGCAGGGGCTGAGGAACTGCTACAGTCTGATGCTCCCGAGGTCACCATCCCTGAGGCCACAACAAATGCCTGGTGTGCAAACGGTCGCACTCCAAGCTACAGTGGTAATACCTACCGGCCATTGAAGTAGAGGAAGTACATAGTCGTAGACGAGTAAGTACCTCTTCTTTGCGATTCCTTGAGTGGTGCATCCTTTTCTGACCATGGCCCCTCAGGATCCCTTCGGTTAGAACAACGAGATCTCCTGAGGAGCGGCCTCCGCCAGTCATCGGCTCGCCACTGATCCTGAGCCCTCCTTGCCCGACCACTGCACGCGGCTCGGGGCCCATTCTTTAGGAGGATGCGCCGACTGGAGATCTTGATCCCGCGTTCTTGTCGTCCCTCCTTCACGGTCCTGTCTAGGGTGCTGAAGGTGTGCCGAGGGCTCCTCCATTGGTCATCGCCTACACCTGGGCGACCTCGGCCCTGGCTTCGTCTTCAATCTGCGAGGCCTCGCCCTACAGCGCCTCTACCGAGGCCTGAGAGGCGGCAGGGAAGGCGCCGGTTTCCAGCCCCCTGCTACGAGTAGGCAAGTTGCCTCAAGCTTCCCCGACAATTCCCAACACGGGGGAGGGACCCAGCTGCGCTTGAGCTTGCATGTGGGCGTGGCGCTGTCTGCCACGAGCTCTTCCGGGAGGCGATGGGTGCGTTGAGCCGGCTTGGGGAAGAGCTAGTTGATGTTGATGCCCGCCTTGAGACAGAGGGCCTTCGGCTGGCGGACGAGTGGCATTAGTTGAAGGTGGCCATCAACCTCGGGCGCCTTCGGCATGAGCATGCTAGTGCGAAGGCCGAGGCATCCCTTACCTCACGCGATGCTAGCGCCCGGGCCTTGGAGGAGGCCTGGGAGGCTGATCGCCGCCGCATGATCATCGAGGAGCGCAAACGGGACCTCCAAGCCTTGAATGCTACCCTGGAGCAGCAGATCGAGGCGTGCGGGGCCGTCTCAGCGTCAATGAGGGGGGCGCCTTCTGAAGAGAAAGTGATCCAGAAGCGCGAGGAGGCGCTAATGTTGGAGGCCATAGAGCGCAGCCTCGAGCTTGAGTGGCTGGAGACAAGGGAGCGCCACGTGACCATGGCTGAGGATGCCATCACCGTACGTCAAGCCATGGTCCAGGAGGAGGTTGTTTGGAGGGCGGCGATGGCTCGTGCAAATCTTGCCAACGAGTTTGACCTAATGTTGAAGTTCCTGGAGGCCGAAGCTGAGGGCAGGACCACCGCCTCAGGACATGACTGGACGAGGCAGAGCAACGCGAGAGGGCCCCTGCGGCTGCCCAGACCTCCGCCCAGGCTGACCTGGCCACCGCGCATGCTGACTTGCATCCTCGCGAAGCAGAACAGGGAGGAGGCGTGTCATCGGCAGACACTGCAGCACGAGCACGCCCCCATGCTCTAGGCCCTCAGGGTGAGGGCCAACCGTGCACTAGGCGTCATCTGCGAGGAGAGCATTCCTCATTCTCGTGTGGAAGATTACGCCACCCACCTCTGCTTCTTCACCGAAGTCGTGACGTGCCTGGAGGACCGGGCCATGAGGGACCGCGAGCTTGTCGAGGAGAGCAGTCGGGGCCTCCTTGGGTGCGCGTTCTCACGCATTTTCAGTCATCTTCAGAACCTCGACCCCCACATCGACTTTGATGCTGCCATAGCCCTAGTGCACGGGGCTATCCGAGACAACCTATCGCACTGGGTAGACAATCACGTGGACGCCTTGGTTAGGGTGTTCGCCACCGAGGAAGACGCGGCGGATGAAGAGGGTGCGGTCGACGACGGTGGAGACGATGCTAGCGACAGTGCTAGCAGCACATACAAGAGCGACTAGGGCGACGCTGCGAGCAGCACGTCTAGTTAAGCCTGCATTCCGATGGTAGAACCTACACACAAAGACTTGGACACGGCCCTGTAGGGAGTGAGAGTATTTGGGAGGGGGATCCCCTTGTGTATGTAAATTAATGTTCCGTTTTATTTTTAAGACGGAACTGAAACACGCTTTTGCGAGCTTGTGAGTCCTTGAGAAGGGTTGTTGGTGTGATTTTACCTCGATCCTAGCAGGCCTTGACTGGGCTCTGAGGTTGTTAGTGTGCCTTTCTCCTGAGGCGAGTCCTTCGGGAGAGCCTCCCGAGGATCCTGCGGATTGTCTGAGAGGGGCACACAAGGAGCATTCAGCGGACCGTGACGGGATGCGCATGCAGCAATGCTGTGGCGTGTGCACTCTTTCCCTGAGGGGATCCTATCCAGGACGTCTAAACGAGTCCAACCGCAGTCTGCCGACCAGCCCCCGAGCCATGGGGCACATGCAAGAGGTGGGTCGGGGTGCGAGCCTTAAAAACAAAGCATGCGACCAGAATGTAATGAAGCCGGCAGAAAACCATAGCAAAACTCCCCCAACTTTAAATATCATAGAAGAACTTCAATTCTCAATCTGAAGGGAAGAAGGTGAACGAGTTACAGAAAAAGGGGCAAAGGCAAACGGCCGCGTCAGGCACCTAGCTAGTCTTCTTGTCTTCTCAGCAGCGCGGAGCTAAGTGCTTTCACTGGATGTGAGCATAGTCATTGGGGGACGCTGTCGACGGCTAGCGTGGAGCATGGTTCTTCCACTTGGACATCTGCAGGAGCCCCCCTAGGCCGAGGTGCGACAAACTGGAGACTCCGGGGCGTGTACAACCCCACACATTATTACGTGAGAGTCTCACGAGCGGAGACCTTCACAAGCGTGAGCCTTACTTCATATCGCTTGACGAGGGTCCCGCCTTGTGCCTCCCCCAACCACCGTTGGGACGTCCGGAAACCAGGACAGAACCAAGGGGCAAGGGGGACACTAGCGACGCCCTCGGCGACCACGGTCCCTCTACCGGGGGTGAAGGGCTCACCGGCGCTTCCCCCGGCAGAGGACCTACCTCCGTGCGACGCCTTTCTCCATGAGGCGCGAGGGGGCCCCTCGTTTGGGCCTCGCATGTGTAGCCCCCAGCGTGTTAGTCCTGCCGGCGCGGGGGCGCTGCACCAGGGTCTCCGATCGCTGCTGCGGCCTGGTTCACCTGCGGTCCATGTTTAGTGAAAGCACGTCCCTGGGGCACCGGTTGTACCGTATGGTTATCGTTGTCGAAGGGTTTGACAAAGTCTCCAGGCAGCTCATGGAAAGCCCCGACCTCCAACAGATCTCTTGACCAGCTGGGGTCTTCCTCGGGTGGGTATTCTAGGTCCATCATGTGGGGTCTTCCTTGGGTGTGTATTCCAGGTCCATCATGCGGGGCACGTAGGCATGAGGGGAGGCTGCTCCGGAGCCCTCACCTAGGTGCCCCATGCCTTGGGTTCCCGGGGCATGTGCATGATCTAGGCGGTCATGAGGGGACACCCTAGCGCGGCCCCTTCGAGGACCGTTAAGGCCTGCCCCGGTCGTTGGCGCTGTGATTGCGCCGGGACGAGCTGCGGAGAGGGTCGTGCTATCATGGTCGAGCCCTTCAGGCGCTCCGTGGTGCGCGCGGGTGCGTTTTGGCCTAGCACGTGCCTCCGCCACCTGAGGGGTGGACAAGGAGCAGAAAGGAGCGGTACCCCTGCAGGCGGCGTCGAGCAATTCGGCAACCCGCTCCAGCAGGGCATCGCGGCCGCTCTCCACTAGCCTGCAATGCAGTAGCTCCCGCGCCACGATGATCGCGCCCGCATGTTCGCCTGCTCCCGACGAGTATGCAGTGCCGTCGCCACGGCGTAGCCTAACGACCGCGCGGCCGTGCCCGGAAGAGTTGGTTTGTGTACGCGTTGCCTGAAGCGCAGAGTGGAGGTCTTCTGGGATAGTTGGCATCGCCCGGGCAGGGCAAGCAGCCAAGTGCTCGGCGTGAGCCCTTTGATTGTCAGCCATCTGGGCCGTCGGCTGGTAGGCAGAAGAAAGGTCTTGAGTCACCCCTATCTGGCACGCCAAATGTCAGATTCAGGGCTCCGCGGACGCTTGAGAGGTTCTAACACTGGGGTGCATACAAAGAACTCCTACTCCCCGACCTGCCGACCCAAAGATTCCATGTCCTAGCTCGACGAACCCAAAGATTCCACGTCCTAGCTCGACGAACACAGAGATTTAGCCAGGTTCGGGCCACCTTGTGGTGTAATACCCTACTCCAGCTTTGTGGTGGATTGCCTCGAGGGGCTCAGGATTAACTAGTAAAGTCGATGAACATCCTCAGGAGGTGAGGTGTTCTTGAGCTTGATCGTGGTGTTCTTGAGCTGGTGAGTGTGAAGGTGGTCCGAATCGATCCCCCAATCTGTGGTGGTGTCTAGGTCCTATTTTATAGTCAGCTTGGTCCTCTTCCAAAATGTTAGGCTGGAAGGGATCCCACAACTGCCAATTTCGAAGGCAGACAACAAGTACAAGTTATCCTGACAAAAGTAATCTTCGCCTGCAAAAGGATCTAGTGGTGACGCTGTCGTAGGCTCCGCGATGACCTCCATCCTGCCGTCTTGGCGGTCTTGGTCTTGTTGCACCGATATGGAAACTTTTGCCTGATTCCTCGAGACACAGCACCAGTGCTTGCCTCCTTAGCACCATAGAGGAAATTGGTACACGGCGCCCGCTGACGCCCGCCTGGCCTTGGACGTCGTGGCTCACATCATGTGAACCTCGCGAGGTGCACCTTGCCTTGATATCTCCGCTCCTCGGGAGCCACTCTAGTGAGGCCGCCCCCAGGGAGGTCTTGGTGTCATCCGCCTCGTGAGGCTCGGCCCCTCGTGAGGGTCCTGAGTTGTTGCTGCCGATCTAGGCCGTACCAGGCCGCTCATGGAGCCCCGCCACGGGCCGCAGGCAGGCAAGTCTAGGCACCCCTGTTCCTAGAACCCTGACCCAAGCAGCCTTTTTCGATCTTGGATTTGGATTCCTGCGTCCAAGGTGAGGGCGAGTCAACAACCAATTGGGTACACCGGATCTCAGCTGTTATATATTCATTAGATAGTATCAATGCCAGTTCTGCAGTCCTGATATTGGATAAGAACTGCTGTTTTCTCCCCCTTAAGCAGAAATTTGGGAGGCTTAAGCGCCACTGCAATGACATGGGGGAGCTCATGGTGGCGATCATCAAATATACTGATTCTGATAGTACCAAGGACCCCGACTCTGATGAAGAAAAAGCAGGTAAGGGCAAGAAGAGTGGTAGTGTGAAGGAACAACATCATAACATGGCTGGTCATGGTGGCAATGGCAAGCGTAAGGCGGAGAACTGTTTAGACATTGTGGCGAGCGCCAATACACAGAATCATAATCAACATCGAAAGGGAAAGCCGCCCCATTTTGGAGGGCCAAAATTCAACCTTGAAGCCATGATGAACCAGCCTTGACCAAAGCATGGTACACATGAGAGGCCAGCCAATCATCTGTGGAAGGATTGCTTCATCATGAGGGAGTATAGGAATTCCAATTATTTTCCAGAATTATCATGGCCGGAACGGCAGTTCAGGTTCCAGCTCTCACGGGCCCGGCTTTGCTGGTGGCGGATCAAACCCTGCTTACAAAGGCCAAGGTTACCAACGTGGTTTTAAAAAGTAGTCTGCTCAAGAGAATCAGCAGTAGCAATCTGGTTGTCAGTGTAATCTGAAGCAATTGAATAGTGGGCAGTATCATGTGTTTAGTATGAGGTTATGCAAACAAGATCAGAAGCTTCATAAAAGGGCGGTGAACGCGGTTGAGCCGGTGGTTCCCCGTTTCTTGAGATGGTCTGAACATCCTATTATTTGGAGCAGTGAGGATCACCCACCCCGGGTTGACAATCCGGGTCAGTTGGCTTTGCTGGTTGCACCTCAAGTTGGAGGGTATAGGTTCACTAAGGTGCTCATGGAAGGAGGCAACAACATCAATATCCTTTACTATGAAACTTTTTGTCGTATGAGTTTGACTGACAAGGATCTTAAGCCGTCTAACACTGTTTTTCATGGTGTGGTGCATGGCAGGTCGATGTATCTAGTAGGCAAGATAGCTTTGGAAGTGGCCTTTGGTGATGATCATGATTCCAGAGTTGAGACCTTGACCTTTGAGGTGGTTAAGATTAAGAGCTGTTATCATGCTTTATTTGGGCGGCCGGCTTATGCCATGTTTATGGCGACGCCTTGTTATGTTTATCTGCAGCTCAAGATGCCGGGTTACAAGGGCACTATCACTATGCATGGCAACAGGAAGATAGCCTTGGAATGTGAAGAAGGCGATGTTGCTTATGCAGAGTCGGTTTGTGCCACTGAGGAGTTAATGTTTTATAAAGATAATGTTGATCCGACAGACATGACACGTTTGAAGAAGCCAACTACAGAGCATTATCCTCTGTTGAAGTTTAAGTTGGCGGATGACACTAAATTGGTTGATTGGTTCCTGGCGATTCGTCCAAGCAGTTTAGCATTAGTGCTAATCTGGATCCAAAATAGCAAAGCGCGCTCATCGAGTTCATCCGTCAGAACCGGGACATCTTTGCATGGAAGCCTTCAGACATGCCAGGTGTACCGAGGGAACTCTGTTGGAGTAATGCGCCATGGGTAGCCTAACCCGAGCCCCTAATCCTTTCAAGACAACGGGGCTGACTGTGCCCCTTGATATTTCAAGATAGATCTCCGCCTTCTGGCGGCCGGCTGGCCAAGCGGCCGAGTCCCAGAAGACGGCATCGCAATAGGCCGACTCCAAGTGGGCGGCCTCCAGAGAGGCCGGCCCCTAGCAGTCGGCCCGCGGCGCCCTCATGGTCTACGCCCTCATCAAGGAGAGAAGACAGGGTATGGCTACATCGTAGCCCATCCCCCCGAATCCAGGACCGGGCGTGGCCACAGTGACCCGTATAGGAAGAGATCTTCGCACGACGCGGCACTGTTGCCTCTCCCCCCCAAACGTCACCCCTGACAGGCGGAGCCCTGTTCCCACGACGGCCTATTGGTACGGCTTGCAGGCGGAGGGCCCTATGAGGCAGTGAGATCCCTGAAGACGGAAGAAGCCAGGGCATCCGGACCTAAGGGAAGCCGGCTTCCAGCAGGCGACTTATCCCTCCCTCGGGCCCTGTGCGCCATCAACCAAGTAGGACGCGGTGTGGCTATAGTAATCGCCCACCAGGCGGCGGGACTGTAGCCACGCTCCCCCGACAAAGCCTACATCATTAGCATCACGGCTACAGTGATCAGCAGTCGGCAAGACCCGCAAGCGGCGGGAGCGGTCTGTCGGCTCCGTACCAGACCAGTCGGCGGGGCCCACCCGGCGGCGGGCCCCAACAGCCGGCGACCGGAGACACTGACAGCCGGGTCCTACACCCGGCAGATTACCAATGTACCCCTGGGAGGGGTAGGCCTATATAAACCCCCCAGGCCACCCATGCAAAGGGTTCGAACCTGTTAGAACTAGACTCACACCTAGAGGAGGAGAGATCGTGCATGCCTTCTTCCACCTCTAGCAAACATCTCAAGGAGCACCATTGTACCACTAGTGCCTTAGTGACCATGCGGAGACCCCGCTGAGCAGGACTAGGGGTGTTATCTCCTAGGAGAGCCCCGAACCTGGGTAAAGTACGTCGACGTTCGTGTCTACGCCTCATCCCGCTTCTAGGCACCGGCGATGTTCTACTCGCTCCCACCATGATAAGACATCCTTTGGCATATGTCGCACCCAAACCCCGACATTTGGCGCCCACCGTGGGGCCAGGTGCACCGTCTCCCAGAGACCTGTTCTGGACGGGAACCTTGTTCCTTCCTGGTGAGTGCAACCAGCCCGGCACGCCAGCCGGCGTCTGCACTGACGCGCTGCGTGACGCGGAGGTCGCCTACGCGGTGAGCTGCCTCGCCGATATTGTTGGCGAGATTCGCCTCTCCGACAATCCCGCGTCTGATGCGGGCACCGATGGCCCTGAGAGCCGCCTCGTGAGCCTCCTCGATCAGCTCCATGTCACCAGCGAGCCTGCTGCCGACTTGGAGTCGGTTGGCTCCACCGACCCGATGCTGGTCGACTCTGACACGGGGTCGCCCATGCATTCCCCTCCATCGTGGTGGTCTATGATGAGCTGCTTCCTTGCGCGGACAGCGGCGGCAGCACTGTCACGGAGGTGCTCGTCATCAGCCATGGCGAGCACTCTGGCGGAGGTGGCCAGGACCCATTGCAAACGGCAATGCAAGACCTGGCTGCGCCTATCCCGGCTGACGCGGATGCCGAGATGCTGGAAGCATGCCACGTCCAGCTCGTCGAGAGCGCCAACCGGTTGGCCAGCACGAGACTCCTTTCGGAGGCCTACCAGCGGGAAATGGACTGTGCCGTTGGCGGCAAGTCGGCTCCTGGTGGGCCTAGCCGCATTGGCTTGGTCCGGCAGCATGGCGCGACCATCGCCCGCATGTTCGGGACATATTATCCCATCTACGCCATGCCTACGCATGACATACGAGCTGCCTAGGCGGCGACAGACGAGTTAGACAAGCTCAAGGGCGACGAGTGTCGCCACATGTCGGAGCTAGTCCAGCACCTCCTTGACGTAGCTACAGAGCAGTAAGATGCCGGGTGCTGGACTAAGGCGCCCAACCGGCGAAACGATGATCCGCCTCCTCGATGAGACCAAGGCACGACATCCTGGACGCTGACTAGTGGCATCCACGACAGAAGAGATAAGGAGCCGGCTGCCAGCCGCAGCCGGACTCACATCACCATCGAGCGCGACCAAGACGGTCACCCAAGAGCAGTAAGGCGGCGAGACGACTGTCCGCCACCTCCTCCCCACAGGGAGAGGCGCATTTCCCCGCCACCTGTTGATCACCGATCACTCGGCGACCGCCTTGTCCGCCGAGAAGGAATCGGAGAAAACAGTGATCGCCACCGGATCGATCGCCTCAACCGATCCCTAGCGCTAGAAGAGGAAGATGAGCTAGGTCCGCCTTCATTTGGCTCCCGCATCTGAGATGAGCCCTTCCGCAAAGGATTCACTCTCCCAAGAAACCCCCCAAGTACACCGGCTCCACAAAGCCGGAGGACTGGCTCGTCAACTACTCCACAGTCGTCAGCATCGCCAACGGAAACAAGTGCGTTGCCATGAAGTACGTCCTCCTCATGCTCCTGGGCATGGCCCGGACGTGGTTGAACAACCTGAAGCCCCGCAGTATCAACAGCTGGGTTGATTTCACTGAAGCATTCATCCACAACTTCACCAGCACGTACAAACGCCCCCCCAAGCCCCGCCAACTCTCCTTTTGCGTCCAAGGCCCCAAAGAGTCGACTCACAACTGTCTTACGCGTTGGGCCGAGTTGCGCAACTCGTGAGAGGGTGTGCACAAGGTGTAGGCCATCGAGTACTTCACTGTCGAGTGCCGAGAGGGCACCCTCCTCAAGCACAAGCTTCTCTGCGATGAGCCGACGACCCTCGACGAACTGCTGATCATAGCAGACAAGTACACCACGGCCGACTCCTCCATGAAGGCGGAGATTCAAGTCAATGTATCAGGCAAGGTGGCCCCTCAAGCTCCTCGGACCCCGGCTGGTGACTCCAGTCGGCGATAGCAACCGAACGATAACAAGCGCAAGGCCATGCAGCTTGTTCCCACGAGCCGGTAGGTGGTGACAGTTGAAGGTCAGTAGCCAGAAGGGCTGCCTCCTCCCAAGCTCCAGAAGGGCGGCAAGCCCAACTGGCTACCAGCTTTCTCGTACGAGCAGACTCTTGATGCACCTTGCAAGTTCCATAGCGGTGCGAAGCCGTCCAATCACACTACTCGGAAGTGCCACTGGCTCACCAGGATCGCCAAGGGCGACGGACTCCAGCCTCCTCCGCCAGCCGGCCCGCCGCCTCCTCCTCCTCAGCAGCCGGTGGCCCGACCAGTCGGTGCCATACAAGATGAGTATCCCGATAAGCATGGGGCCTACATCGTGTTCACCATCGTGGCCGACGACAGGTGCAGCAGACGGCAGCAACAGGTAGAAGTGAATGCAGTAGCATCAGAGACCCCTGAGTTCATGCATTGGTCGGAGAAGCCCATCAGTTGGACCATAGTTGACCTCCCGGAGGTGATGCCAAACCCCAGCTATTATGTCCTTGGTGTTGGATGCCACGTTTGCCACAGAGAGGCGAGCTGCTCGCTTCTCCCGAGTCCTGATAGATGGGGGCAGCAGCATCAACATTCTGTACAAAGATACCATGGAGAAGTTGGGGATCAAGTAGAGACATCTTCAACCCAGCCGGACTGTTTTTCATGGCATAGTTCTCGGCCTTTCCTGCTCACCAATCGGCAAGACTCAGATAGATGTCCTCTTCGGGGACAAAAGTCATTTCCGCCGAGAGCCGGTCTGGTTTGAAGTGGTGGACCTTGAGATCCCTTATTATGCATTACTTGGCCGGCCTGCCCTGGCCAAGTTCATGGCAGTTCCCCACTATGCTTACCTAAAGATGAAGATGCCAAGCTCCAAGGGGATCCTAACCATAGCAGGTGTCACGCCCTCGATACGGCTATAACTCCCACGTGTCGAAGCTCGACTTAGAGGCATATCCGCATTGAAAGCAATGTCGCAAGTGAGGTAATCTTCACACAACCCATGTAATACATAAGGGAAAGAGATACATAGCTGGCTTACAATCACCACTTCACACAATTACAATAGTAAAGCATTACATCAACCAGATACAATCAAGGTCCAACTACGGAACCCAAAATAAAAGAAGACTACCCCAAATGCTACACAGATCCCCGATCGACCCCAACTGGGCTCCACTACTGATCAACTAGAATGAAATGACACAAAGGACAAGATCTTCAACGAGCTCCTCCTTGAGCTTGGTTGCATCATCTGCATGGTAACATCGGCACCTGCAAACTGGTTTTGGAAGTATCTGTGAGTCACAGGGACTCAGCAATCTCACACCCTCGCGATCAAGACTATTTAAGCTTATAGGAAGGGTAAAAGGTATGCGGTGGAGCTGCAGCAAGCAACTAGCATATATGGTGGCTAACATAGGCAAATGAGAGCGAGAAGAGAAGGCAAAAGCACAGTCGAACAACTATGATCAAGAAGTGATCCTAGAACAACCTACGTCAAGCATAACTCCAACACCATGTTCACTTCCCGGACCCCGCCGAGAAGAGACCATCACGGTAATACCCGCGGTTGATGTATTTTAATTAAGGTTAACTTCAGGTTTTCTACAACCGGACATTAACAAATTCCCATCTGCCCATAATCGCGGGCACAACTTTCGAAAGTAGAAAACCCTGCAGGGGTGTCCCAACTTAGCCCATCACAAGCTCTCACGGTCAACGAAGGATATTCCTTCTCCCAAGACAATCTGATCAGGCTCGGCATCCAGGTTACAAGACATCCTCGACAATGGTAAAACAAGTCCAGCAACACTGCCCGAATGTGCCGACAAATCCCGATAGGAGCTGGACATATCTCGTTCTCAGGGAACACTTAGATGAGACATCCTACGAGTAAAACCAACCCTCAAGTTGCCCCGAGGTGGCCCCGCAGTCTACTCGGTCGGACCAACACTCAGAGGAGCACTGGCCCGGGGGGGTTAAAATAATGATGACCCTCGGGAGCGCGACTCCCAAGGGAAAAAGAGGCTAGGTCGCAAATGGTAAAACCAAGGTTGGGCATTGCTGGAGGAGTTTTATTCAAGGCGAACTGTCAAGGGGTTCCTATTATAACCCAACCGCGTAAGGAACGCAAAATCCAGGAACATAACACCGATATGACGAAAACTAGGGCGGCAAGAGTGGAACAAAACACCAGGCATAAAGCTGAGCCTTCCACCCTTTACCAAGTATATAGATGCATTAATTAAATAAGAGATATTGTGATATCCCAATAAAATATCCATGTTCCAAACATGGAACAAGCTCCAATCTTCACCTGCAACTAACAACGCTATAAGAGGGGCTGAGCAAAGCGGTAACATAGGCAAACAATGGTTTGCTAGGACAAGGTGGGTTAGAGGCTTGGTTTAATAATATGGGAGGCATGATAAGCAAGTGGTAGGTATCGCAGCATAGGCAAAGCAAAAGAGCGAGCAACTAGCAAGCAAAGATAGAAGTGATTTCGAGGGTATGGTCATCTTGCCTGAGATCCCGCAAGGAATAAGAATGAGTCCATGAAGAAGACAAACGGACGTAGTCGAACGGGTCCTCACAAACGCGACATTACCGGAACCAACCCAAAGAAGCAACACCGGAAAGAAGCACACAACATAGTAAACAACCAACACACGAACATGGTATGGTATGCGGGATGCGGTATGTGATGCATATGCATGATTTGGAAAGGAATGATTGAACCTGGCCTCAACTTGGAAAACCAAGAGTGCCACTAGGAAGGTGAGGTGATTTCGGTTGAAATCGATATAAAGATCACCGGATTCGGATGCATGGTTTGGAAATGGCAAGCAAAACAAATATGGCACCGGTCTGCGATAATCAGCAAGTGACCAACTAAATGCAACAAGATAAATATGCTACGGCACTCAAACATGTCAACAAAATACATGGCAGGGATCCACTCATGAATCTTGACAAAAGATGAACACTGAGCTACAGCTAATTCATCTATTAACATGTTCAAACAAGCATGGCAAAAGTGCAAATGATAACAGGTTTCAGACTTAGTGAAATTACTCAAATCACTCAAAGCACACTTTAGAGCATGAAAACTACATGCTACAGGAATTTAACATGGCAAAGCAAGGCATGGCATGAAGTTACTCAAATCACTCAACAAAAGTCCCTTAGTGACCTTGAGCCAAAAGGGATCAGAAAATACAATTGCAAGCATGTGAAGATAGCAAAAACATGAACAGATTCAGACTTAGTGAAAAACTGGAGCATGGCAAAACAGTTAACGAGTAGGCATGTTTACGAGCTCGATACACTCACTACAGAGCATGGCATGACAAACTAAGCATACACCCATCAAGAAGACATGGCATACAAGCTAGACATGGCAAGAACAACAACATAGCATGCAGGGATCAATAGCAACAACCTCGGCAAAATTGCTAAACATGTCAACGATCTGCCAGGATTCACTTCATAGCAAAAGTAGAGCTCGATTTACTCAAGCTAGGTTGCTCCATAAATGCAAACAAAGACATGGATGGATAGAGCACGACAATGTTAACAAAACATCCTTACTGATCATCCTCAAAAGAGGCACGGATCACTAGGAAACAACATGAACATATGGCATAACGACAAAAACAGGACAAGGACTTTGTGAAATTCTAAGTCCCTGAAATCAGCATTACTGATTATGCTACTTTGCAAGCTTGTGCTAGTCACCAAAAATGTCACAAAGATACATGGCAAGCACCCCTGTAAAGATGGCATGTCATATAACAAAATGCCATTTGCTGAAACAGATCTGCCCAATTCATCACATAGTCCTCTTACAACAGCATTTCGGGCATCAAGATGAGCTCAAATGAAAATGATGCAGTGAGATGCAATGATGTACTCGTCAAGGCGAACATTTTGATATGCTACAAGCACAAATCGGAGTCACGGTGAGGAAGTTACGATGCGATGAATATGGGCATATGAATCTGGAAACTTCGGGGACTTAGTAGATATTTTACCTCCGCGAAAAGTCAACGCGGGATGACGATATCCGGGACGTGGGGAAGGAGCCGTTTGGTTGGAGGAACCGGTGGATCTGGTCCCGCTTTGTCACACCCTGATTTTCATGCCACAACACTTAAGCTAATAAATCATGATAAAATGTGGTTTGGCAAAAACTTTTGAGTGTTTTGGACCTTGCCTTGTTTGGATTTTGTCTGTTGTTTGCATGTGCTCTAAAAATCAAATAAATCCTCCAACTCCTATACTTCATCTCCTTGCTCCAAACTCTTGAACCAATGATCATGCCATGTGTATAAAGCAATATAGTATTTTCTTACAAAAATAATTTGGCCAAAAAGTAATTTCAAAAATTAGTTTTCCAAAAACCCCTAAATTAAGATTTGTACTGCAAGTACTTAATTCAGGGCAGTAAAAATCTTTCCAAAAATATGTTTGACTCCTATTAGATATAGGATACCCAGAAACCACAAAAATATAATTTTAAAAGTTATTTTCCTATTTGATTTAAAGGCTTTTTCTTAAGGCCAGAAATGGTCTTTAATAAGTTAAAATTATTTTAAAGCTTTAAAAAAATTTGAGAAAAATTAGGGAGACTCAATGGACATATATTCTCCATATATATGAGTTTCAACACATGGTCATGATCAAAATATTGAACAAAACCTCCCAAAACCATTTGTGCTCATTTCAAGGATTTGAAATATTTCTACAGGAAATATTTTCATAAAAAATCCAAGAAAATTCTAACATGTCACATATGACATTTTTGATGATCTTGCCAAGTACCATGTCATGGAGAATAGTATAACCCCATGAAACCCTCTCAAAACCACTTCTGTCCTTTTTCAAGTTTGAACATTTTTGCACTGTCAAACATGTCCAAATGCTCTCAAACTTGGTGCACATGCTCAAATGGTGTAATAATCTGCCCTATACCAAATGGCACAAGTTGGAGAGAATGTTATCTTGATCAAAGTACCCCAAAACCCTTTCTGTCCAGAACCAAATTTGAACAACTCTACATTGCCAAGTGTGTCCTTTTGATCTGAATTTTTGTGCACATGTTCAAATCCTCAAATGATGACACTACACCAAGTGGTGCACCAAGGAGAATAGATTTGCATGACTAAATCTTGGTAAAGCCATTTCTGCTGATTTCTAGGGTTTACAAAAGTTGCATTGGCAACTTTCTTAAAATGGACTCAAACTTGGTGGTCAACCTCAATTATGTGTGACACTTGATCCTGTTAATTCTCATGTCAAGTGGAGTTAATTTACTTGCCCAAACATACAACAAACACCTTCTGCAAAATTTCCAAAACCACCTTTTTGAACACTTACACTAATCTCCATGACCCTATCTTTTTACCACAGCCCCTCCTAGTCTTCTCCTACCTTCAGTAACTCTCCCCTGGCCATTGCTCAATGGTTGAGGGGTAAAATACCCCCATTTACCTCCCTGGACAGCCCCTCTCTCCCTCTTCTTCTACCTCTCTCCTCTCCTAGTGGTTCACCAGGGCATCCAAGGCCACCCCCCTTTGTTTACTCACCCCACAAAGCCCCAGACACTAGTGGACACGCCTCTGGCACATAAACAATTCCATGGCGTGCAGAGCTCGCGCTTTGGAGCATGCTACAGTGCTCTCCGGCACTGTAGCACGCCCATTCCAAGGCCTCCCGTCGACCTTGGGCCCCGGAATCGTGTCCCCCAAGGCCGCCTCGGCGTCCACGACACGCAACACTGTCGGGCCCCTCGTCCCTCGCCCTTCTTATCCCTCCAGGAGCTCACCCGAGCACGTCCATGGACGCTGCGCATGGTGCACCGCGGCCTCGCCCATTTTAAGCTACCCCCGAGGTCTCTCTCGCCTCGGTTGGGTCCCCCTCTCTCCCGTGCACCTCCCAGACATCCTCCTTCTCCCCCCTCGTGCCCTCCAGCACCTTCCATGGTCGGAGTGCCGCCACCGGCCTCCACTCCGATTCAGGCAAGAGCGGGCTTCTCCCCTCCTCCTGTCCTCACCAGGAAAGCATCCAGGGTCCGGCGACCCTTTTCCCCCCATCTCCCTGACCGCCGGGGCATTGTGCCCCTGCCCATCATCGCCTGGGTGTCTGCCCTCCTTGGCCAGTGCCCGCCGCGCCTCGGCCACCCTCCCTGCCATCCCCGGGGAGCCCCTGATGCGCCGCTCCCTAGCGACCCCTCCGGTGGCCGCGGCTTGGCCAGGGGTGGCCTCTGTCGCCGAGGGAAGGCGCCGGCCGGCGCGCAGACGGGGCTCGATCCCCTCCTGTCGCAAGCGCGGGAGGAGGAAGAAGACCCTGCGGGTGGGCCCCGCAAGTCAGTGACCCCGCCGGCCGGCCACGTCATTTAAGTGGAGACGGGCCAGCCGTTCTACGCTTCCCTTCGGTGAAAGCGTCACCGGGGAATACACCTTCCGCGTGGCCTCCCATCGGGTGTCCGCGAGGAGCTGGGCCAGGCCCAGTGCGCTGCCCAGCTAAATTACGCTCAGCGCGTGAGATTAGGTATAAAACCCTTTTTCTCATTTTCTTTATCCAGTGAACTTCAAAAATCTCTAAACAAGTCAAACAGTGTCCAAATTTGATGATTCAAATTTCTAGTAGTTTCTAAATTCATTCCCTATCGCATGGTGCTACTTGCACGTTTTTACAGAAATATTTCTTTCACAAATAATTCACAAATCCTATTTTTCCATTTCTGTGATAAACTTTAGAAAATCATAGAGAGCCCATTTTTTATCCAAATTCCATGATTCAAAATCCTAGATGTCTATAAGTTCAAAACTTAGTTTTTGAACATTTTTACTAATACTTTCGGTATCACCTCAAATTGTGGTCTATTCCTTCATATATAGCCAACTTTGCAATTCATAGAGAAATCATTTGAACTCCAAATCCAGTGAAACCAACTCCTAGATGCTTCTAAAATCATGCCTTGTTAAATGGGTATCCTTGCTCATTTTTCAAAATAATATTTCTGTACACCTCTTGCAAATCCATAAACCCCTTGATTCCATCATATCCAAATGTTTAGAAATATCCACTGACCCAATTGCAATGAAACCACTCTGGTTAATTTTCATATAACCAGAGATGTCCTAGAAAAGTCAAATCAATATTTTTAGAGCACTTTCATTTCCTGCCTTGTTGTGTTGCTTATTATGGTTGCTTTCGACTATAGTTGACGAAGTAGACGAAATGCTTGGAGTTGGACTAGAGATATTTGAAGACCTCGAAAGACTTTGTTAAAACAGGCAAGCAGCCCTTTGACCATATTTATGAAACCCTTTTTATGCATGTCATATAGCACTTTATTAGTGTTGCATCAGAATCATGATGAGATGGTAACCACTTTGATGGGTTGCCTCTGTTACTTCCTCGTTGATACTTGCATTGTGCATGGCCCTACCTCCTTATGAGGGTTATGCCGGTGGGAGTAGATAGGATGCTAAGTAGTGCTACGCAAAAGGGACGGGTATATGCATGGTGATGGAGACAAAGTATTTTCAAAAGACTTTTCAAAAAACCCCACCGGGTGCCACTTATGCCCGGGGGAGATGATGAGTTGGGTAACCACTTGATGACGAAGTGGTGTACCGAGGCAAGTGTGTGTGTTGTTTTTCAAAACGGATTGGTTTAAGTTGCGACCGTTATTCCAACCTTACATGCGCAACCACTCTACCCTTGTATGGGAAAGGGCATTATTGATTACCTAGGCCGATACTAGCTTGGAGCCCGCATTACTAGTGACGGGGGAGAGTTGGTGCTCTCTCTCGGGACGGGGTCGTGCCAGGTAGGGCGGCCAAGAACATTTTTATGGGGCACCGGACACACCGTTGGTACCCCGTGCTAGTGGTATGTGATGAATATGGGAGAGAGGCTCCACAATTTTAAGTTGTGAAATGTTGGGCACGGGGGTTACTACCAATAGAGTGGACTCCATGTTAGTGTCGTCTAGGGAAAGATAGTGATCGGGTGCTTACCCCGGGTACTTGAGGTATCGCGGGTCGTGGATGACATGGAAGTTCCCAGGATCTTGTCGGTAAAGTGTGCAACCTCTGCATAGTGTAAAACTATTCGAATAGCCGTGTCCACGGTCAAGGATAGTTGGGTAACCGCTCTTGGGCTACGTCCACTTGTTTACAAAGCAGTATGTGTGGGAAGAACTACTTGGGTCAAGTCAAAGGACTTGACATGGATGAGTTGGGTTGGAGCCCACTCCCTTTGTGTGGATATCTGTAACCTGTCATCTTGGTTACTTGAATTCTCCTAATGCATGTCTTACGAGTTGTTGAACATGTCATTGCACTCAAAAACTAGCTTTCCGCAAAAAAATTACCTATATCATGCATTGTTGTATCTTGAACCAAAACATGGGTTGCTTGCGAGAACATTCAAAGTACTCATTGGCTTGCCACTGATTATTTTATTGGCCAGGCATGAAAGAACATGATATGTAGAAGAGTACCTCGATGACGAACATGCGAGCTAGGACGCTTCCCAGTCAGAATGCCTGTTGGGTTAAGGCAGATGGCATGGGTCCAAGTTATCGACGAAGATTTCCGCTGCGATGTTATACTCAAGACTTGACCATAATGGTCCTACTTGTGTAATACGGTATGTATGGATGTAAGACTCTTGTTATTCAGCTTCTGTGTGTTCAGTGAGCATTGATCTCTGGGATCACTGTACACATGCATTCGGTGATCACGACTTATGAGTCGGGGTCCCCACACGCTTCTTCTCCGGATCCGGTGACGAAGGAGGATCTCCGGTGAGCTGCATGAACTCCGGCGAGGGGCGGCTCGGACTCCGGCGAGCGCCTGCCGGAGCCGCGACGAGATCTAGCACCAGAGCTCGGCTGCGAGGGTGGTGACGAGGCGCGGGCGTGCGACGAGCGATGCGGAAGCCGAGGCAAGGCGGCGGCGTTATGGCGATGTCCGACGAGGTGGCGGCCGGCGAAGCGGTGCAGGCGGCGGCGGAGCTGCACGCCGGCGTCGGGCACGAAGTGCGGCGGCCGATCGGGCGACGGGGAGGACCAGGTGCGGGGCGGCGAACAGTCCAAGCGGCGGCGCGGATCTGGGCCCGCGCGGGCCCACTACGGGCTCCGTGGGCCGCGGCGACGGGGAGGAGCAGGAGGCCAGGTGGCGCACCGTCGTTGGAGGAGAGCGGCGGCGGAGACAATGTGGCACGCCCTGATTCGTCGGGGTGACGCGTCTGGCGGACATGTCCGGTGCGGGATGGACGTGTCCGGCGGTACGAGGAGGGAGATGGCTAGGGTTTCGGGGAAAAGATCCGAAAACGAAAATGAAGGGGTCTATTTATAGAGGTAGAGGGAGCTAGGAGGCTCCAAATGATGTGCGGTTTTCGGCCACGCGATCGTGATCGAACGACCGAGATGATGGAGGAGGTTTAGGTGGGTTTTGTGCCACTTTGGAGGGTTGTTGGGCTGCAACACACACGAGGCCTTTTCGGTCCCTCTGTTAACCGTTGGAGTATCAAACGAAGTCCAAATGACATGAAACTTGACAGGCGGTCTACCGGTAGTAAACCAAGGCCGCATGACAAGTCTCGTTCCAATCCGAGAATGTTTAACACCTGCACGCGAAAAGAGGTAGAAAGGGACACCGGGTGACATAGGAGCGCCGGATTGCAAAATGGACAACGGGGAAAATGCTCGAATGCATGAGACGGACATGTATGCAAATGAAATGCACATGATGACATGATATGGAATGCAATGACAAGACAACAACAGCAAATAAGCGGAGGACACCTGGCACATCGGTCACGGGGCGTTACAGCAGGAGACTACAAGAAGTCGTCTGGCTGCGCTACAGAGAGCAGTCGGTTGGCCGAGTCCCTCGTGATCGCAGCGAAGAAGAGGCTCCTTGACCGGGTTGTGGCAATGGTAGGCAAGCAGCCGGAAATGTCACCCAACCCCAAGGAGTCGGAAGCCGAGGGCTTCGTTCAAGCCGGCCAAAGAAACAAAGAAGATACCCTTGGACCTGGAGCACCCGAAGAGGCACGTTTTCATAGGTGCAAACCTTGATAGTAAATAGGAAGGCAAGCTCGTCGATTTCCTCTGTGAGAATCGGGACATCTTCGCATGGTCCCCCAAGGACATGCCGGGTGTTCCGACGGATTTCGCCGAGCACAAGCTACACGTCCGACCTGATGCCAAGCTAGTCCGGCAGCCCTTGTGCCGCCTGTTAGTAGAGAAAAGAAGAGTTGTTGGAGAAGAGATAGCCCGGCTTCTAGCAGCCGGCTTCATCATGGAGGTGTTCTTTCCAGACTGGTTAGCCAACCGGTCCTAGTGTTGAGAAGAACAAGCAGTGGCGCGTGTGTATTGATTATACCAGCCTCAACAAAGCATGCCCCAAAGACCCATTTTCTCTGCCAAGAATCGACCAAGTAATTGACTCTACAGCCGGATGCGAGCTATTGAGTTTTTTTGGATGCATACTCCGGGTATCGGCAGATCAAGCTGTACCCGGCTGGCAGGCTAAAGACCGCCTTCATCACGCCATTTGGAGCTTTCTGTTACCTGACCATGATGTTCGGCTTGAGAAACGACGGCACTATGTTTCAATGATGCATGCAGAAGTGTCTCCTCAAGCAACTCGGCAAAAACGCTCATGTCTATGTGGACGATGTGGTGGTGAAGGCGGAGAAGTGTGGGACGCTATTAGAGGATCTCAAGGAGACCTTTGAGAATCTGCACCGATTTCAGATCAAGCTCAACCCGGAGAAATGCATCTTTGGAGTACCAGCCGGCCAGCTTCTTGGCTTCTTGGCCTTAGAGCGCGACAAAGAGTTCAACCCTATGAAGATCAAGGCCATCGAGAGGATGGAGGTTCCCACCCAACTGCTGGACATGCAAAAATTCACCGGTTGCTTGGCATCCATCAGCCATTTCATCAGTCGGCTGGGCGAGAAGGCTCTTTGGAACGCCCTTGATGCGGCTATATCTCCTACGTGTCGAAGCACGACTTCCAGGCATAACCGCGTTGAAAGCAATGTCGCAAGTAAGGTAATCTTCACAACAACCCATGTAAATAGATAAAAGGGGAAAAGGTACATAGTTGGCTTACACTCGCCACGTCACACAAATACATGAATAACATTACAATCATCCAATACACTTATGGTCCGACTACGGTACCAAAATAAAGATCAACCCCCACATGCGACAAAGTCCCCGATCGCCCCAACTGGGCACCACTACTGATCATCTGGTAAAGACACATAGTAACGACGAGAGTCTTCATCGAACTCCCACTTGAGCTCAAGCGCATCATCTGGAATAGTATCATCGGTCCCTGCATCTGGTTTGGAAGTAATCTGTGAGTCACGGGGACTCAGCAATCTCACACCCTCGCGATGCAGACTATTTAAGCTTTTAGGTAAGGCAAGGTATGATGTGGAGCTGCAGCAAGCGACTAGCATATATGGTGGCTAACATACGCAAACAGATCGAGAAGAGAAGGCAAAAGCACGGACGAACAACTATGATCAAGAAGTGATCCTAGAACAACCTACGTCAAGCATTACTCCAACACCGTGTTCACTTCCCGGACTCCGCCGAGAAGAGACCATCACGGTTACACACACGGTTGATTCATTTTAATTAAGTTAAGTTTCATGTTAACTACAACTGGACATTAACAAATTCCCTACAGGGAAGTCCCAACTTATCCCATCACAAGCTCTCACGGTCAAACATTCCGATCAGACTCGGCATCCCGGTTACAGGACATCCTCAACAATGGTAAAACAAGTCCAGCAACACCGCCCGAATGTGCGGACAAATCCCGATAGGAGCTGCACATATCTCATTCTCAGGGCACACTCAGATAGGTCAAGCTATGAGTAAAACCAACCCTCGAGTTTCCCCGAGGTGGGTTTTGGGCCAAATTGGAAGGGTGTTGGGTTGCAACACAAATGAGGCCTTCTCGGTCCCTCGGTTAACCGTTGGAGTATCAAACGAAGTCCAAATGGCACGAAACTTGACAGGCGGTTTACCGGTAGTGAACCAAGGCCGCATGGAAAGTATCGGTCCAATCCGGAAATGTTTAACCCCCACACACGAAAAGAGGTAGAAAAGGGCACCGGATGAGATAGGAGCACCGGAATGCAAAACGGACAACGGGAAAAATGCTCGGATGCATGAGACGAACACGTATGCAAATGCAATGCACATGATGACATGATATGAGATGCATGAGAAAGGCAACAACACACGGAGACAAAAACCCGATAGCGAAGAAAATAAAATAACTTAGGCCGGAACGGCAAGAGTTGGAGTACAGATAAGGTAAATTACATCCGGGGTGTTACAACACTCCACCACTACGAAAGGATCTTGTCCCGAGATCTAGGACTGGAAAAACGCCGGGTACTCAGAACGGAGGTGATCCTCACGTTCCCAGGTGGCTTCACGGTCAGAATGGTGTGATCACTTGACTTTGAGGAATTTGATTGACTTATTGCGAGTCTTGCGCTCAGTTTCTTCAAGAATAGCAACTGGGTGCTCATGATAAGAAAGGTCTTCTTGGAGATCAATGTCTTCAAAGTTTATGGTGCGGTCAGGGGTCTTGAAGCACTTGCAGAGCTGAGAGACATGGAACACGTCGTGCACATTTGCAAAGTTGGAGGGAAGCTCGAGTTGATAGGCGAGATCGCCTCTCTTGCTGACGATCTTGAAAGGACCCACGTATCTAGGGGCAAGCTTCCGTTTGATACCAAAGCGACGAGTACCTTTCATTGGAGAGACGCAGAGGTAAACATGTTCTCCGATCTCGAAAGCCAAATCACGATGCTTACTATCATAGTAGCTCTTCTAGCGTGATTGCGCTGCTTTGAGGTTATCATGAATGACTTTGCACATCTCCTCTGCCTCCGTGATCAAGTCATTTCCAAGAAGTTGATGTTCACCGATCTTTGACCAGTTAAGAGGAGTACGACACTTCTTGCCATAGAGTATTTCAAATGGGGCCTTGCCCGAACTCGCTTGGAAGCTGTTGTTGTAGGAGAACTCGGCATATGGAAGACAATCTTCCCACTTCATACCGAAAGAGATAACTCAAGCCCTGAGCATATCTTCAAGAATCTGATTGACACGCTCGACTTGGCCGCTAGTTTGAGGATGAAAAGCTGTGCTGAAACGGACGTTGGTGCCCATGGCCTTCTGAAAAGAATCCCAAAACATGGAGGTAAAGATGATGCCACGATCTGAAGAAATCAACTGCGGAATGCCATGCAGAGACACAATCAGAGAGGTATAAAGCTCTGCCAATTGAGCTGCTATGATAGACTCTTTAATAGGCAGAAAGTGAGCCACTTTAGTGAGTTTTTCGATGACAACGAAGATAGCATCATTGCCACGCTTGGACTTTGGAAATCCTGTCACGAAGTCCATCTCAATGTGGTCAAACTTCCATTCTGGAATGGCAAGAGGTTGGAGGAGACCAGCTGGTCGTTGGTGTTCTGCCTTCACTCTTCTGCAGACATCACATTCATTCACGAACTAAGCAATCTCATGCTTCATTCGAGTCCACCAATACGCATGCTTGAGGTCCTGGTACATCTTTGTACTTCCAGGGTGGATAGAGGAGTGAATTTTGAGCCTCGTTCATAATGACTTTACAAAGGTCACCTTTAGGCACAATAATGCGATCCTCGAAGAAGAGAGTATCTTTGTCATCAAGACGATAGCACTTGTACTTGGGTTGACTCTTGGCAATCCCAATCTTCACCTTCTTCACCATAGCATCAAGAAGTTGAGCCTCGCGAATCTGATCTTCCAAAGTAGGAGAGACTTGGAGGTTGGCGAGGAAACCTTGAGGAACAACTTGCAGATTTAGTTTGCGGAAAGCTTCACAAAGCTCGGGTTGGTAAGGCTTGAGAATCAAACTGTTGCAGTAAGCCTTCCTGCTCAATGCATCAGCAATTACATTGGCCTTGCCTAGAGTATATTCAATGCTCAGATTATACTCTTGAATCATTTCGACCCAATGAGTTTGCCTGAGGTTGAGATTAGGCTGAGTGAAGATGTACTTGAGACTCTTGTGGTCAGTGACTATATCCACTTTCCTTCCCAATAAGAGATGTGTCCAAGTCAAAAGAGCATGCACAACTGCCGCCAACTCGAGGTCGTGAGTGGGGTAGTTCTTTTCGTTGGGCTTCAACTGGGAGAGATATAAGCCACAACTTTCTTCTCTTGCATCAACACTGCACCAAGACCTTGGAGAGAGGCATCACAGAAGACCTCGAACGGTTTGGATTTGTCAGGACCCCGACTCGATGTCACATCGATCTAGCCGGTAACACCTCATATCACTTTGCGACCTCACGCACGGTATCCCCACGGGTGTTGTCTTACCTTTGCCCGGGACCGTTTGCGCCTTTTGGCTCACGTATATGATAGTGTCGCTAGCATCCATATGATAAGGAGCCCGGGCTGACATGACTAGTCGTAAACCCAAAGTGGCACAGACTTACAGGGACAGGCATCCATGACCCAGCTTCGAACGTGTCGGTCATCAGCAAGTGGGTCCGGGCTGTAGCACTGGGCTAGCAGGACTCCGGTAAACCGGGCTGTAGCGGGCTAACAGGACTCCGGTACTCAATGCGTGACATTTCCCTGAAGGGACAGACACCGGAACGAAGAAGGACACATGCCGGCCAGCCTAAGTGTTCCAGAGCAGTAGCAAGCTACCATGGCTCAGCGGTAACACTAGGAGACATTTCCCGGTAAGAGAGGCTACTAAAGATAAACAACTAGATAGTCAGATCCCACACATACCAAGCATTTCAATCATACACACAATATGCTTGATATGTGCAAATACAACACGGCATCACAACATGACTCTACGACACAAGTACTTTATTTAAGGCTCAGAGAACCATACATAACATACACAAGGTACGGGTCTCACGACCCAGCATTCAAGTCATACAGTCATACAAACCAGCAGCGGAAGTAACTTGTCTGAGTACAGACAACTAGTAAAATAAAAGAGGCTTGGAAAGCCTAGATATACTATGTGGTCCTTCACAAGCTCAGGATCACCACCTGGGCCTTTAGCCTACTCGTTGATGTCAACGTCTACGTAGAACCCATCAGAAGGGGTTGCAGCGTCTTCTGTAAAATGTAAATTATAGCAACATGAGTACAAAGGTACTCAGCAAGACTTACATCAGAACCTACATACATGCATATTATCAAGAAGGGTTGGTGGAGTTATTGCAGCAAGCCAGCTTTGACTCTTGGCTAGGCTAACATACGAGACTCCAACTTGAAATGGTTTTGCGCACACGAGTCCATTACTCACCACTTCAATACACTACCGAGGATCCACCTCCGTCTCCCTACGGAAGAGCCATCCTCGGCACTCACACTTATCTTGAGGCTTTTAGCAGTTTCCATTTACTTGTCTATGAACTGTATAGGCAACCAAGTAGTCCTTTACCGCGGACGCGGCTATTCGAATAGATTATGATAACCCTGCAGGGGTGTACTTCTTCATACACGCTCTCACCTCTTACCGTCGTTTACACGACATGTACTCGGCAACCTTCAAGCGGAAGCCCAACGTGGGTGTCGGCCACGACCTACCTAATCACCTAAGCCTCCAGTCCAGGTTTATCGCCTATCCAGGTTCCATCCGCAGGGAGTCCGGCCGAGGTTTCCCATACGGCCCCGAACGATGTGAACAGGGTTCCCGAGATACCTAACGGGTATTCGGTACACCGTGCCACGTACCTACCGCATCACAGCCCACCCCTACGGTCAACGCTGTCCACGGCCTCCAGTAGGCTACAAACACCAGAAACTACTTGCAACTCCTGGACGGAGAACTAGGGTGAATAAGAAGCCGAGAGGGTCCATTGGTTTCGGGCCCAATGCATGGTAGTAGCTGATTCTTAAATCACACATACAGATCTCAGTGCTTAAGGTCGGCTTCAATGAAACAACCCACCATGTACTCCTACATGGCCTCTCATCGATACCTTTACCAAATCGTGTTCACCACACCACTCTCATTACCGACATAATCATTTCACTCTAGCCCATCACCCAGATGAACCAGACCTGACATGACTCTAAGCATAGCAGGCATAGCAAGGTAGGAACAACACATACATATGGCTCAATCAACTCCTACACATGCTAGTGGGTTTCATCTAGTTAATGTGGCAATGACAGGTCATGCAGAGGAAATGGGTTCAACTACCGTAACACACAGCAGTTTGAAACGTGTTGTCTTAATGCAGTAAAAGAGAGCAGGAGCGAGAACATGGGATTGTATCGATATGATCAAATGGTTGGTTGCTTGCCTGATGATTCGATGCACTGATACGGTTCTTCGTTAGGGTAATCACGGTACTCCTCGGAGGCAGATCCTGCCGCAAGAACACCGATATACAACCATCACCAAACAATGTGCAACAATATGATGCATGCATGAAACATAGCAATATGAGTGTGTTGGGCTAATGCAACTAAGACCAGAAGGGTTTGAACCAATTTGAATCAAAGATTCAAATTTCAAACTCAAACATGGCCCTTTAAAGTGTTTTTCCTTGTTCTGCATTAAACATCAAGTTAACTTGTTTAGTCATGCATGAAAATAGTACAGATGGATAGATTGGATTTTTCTGATCATTTTTCATATATAATTTGTCTGATTTGGAGTTACAGAATAAAAGTTATGAATTTTTGAAGTTTAAATTATATTCTGGAATTTCCTATATTAGAACAATTCCAGAAAAAAATTATTGCGTCAGCCTGACGTCAGTGTGACGTCAGCAGGTCAACGGAACACGTCAGGGTCAAACCTGACAGTGGGTCCCGCATGTCAGGGTGATTATTTTAATTAAAGTTTAATTAAAACTAAACCTGTTTAATTAACAGGGCTGGGCCCCACCTGTCATTGACTCAGGGGAGTCAACCAGGGCCCACCCGTGGTCAAACCCGGGTCGGCTGCACCGGCGTTTAGCCGCCGGCGAGCCCGACGCGGCGGCGGAAGTGATTTTTGCCGTTCCGGCAACCAAACGAGCCGCGGAGGGCACCGGAGCGGAGCTGAGGTCGAGCCGCAGCTCTTGGTGGAGTCCGTTGGGGTCGGGGTGGCCGGAGTTGGCGCCGGCGACGACTTTGGCGGCCACCGGAGTTCGGCCAAAGTCGAACTTGTCGCTAGGGGGATCGGTGAGGTGCGGGGAGTGCACGGTTGGGCCTAACGCAGCGTGGTGAGTGCGTTGGACACCGCGGGTTGGCCGGAGGATGGCCGGAAGCACGTCGGCGACGAGATCCGCGGCGGTGCGTGCGTGTGATCTTCGTGCGGTGGCTACACGGCTCGGGAATGAAAGAGAGAGGGTCGGAGGGGTAGCTAGGCTCACAGCGCTCCCGTAGAGGCCACCGGCGAGGTCGGGGACGAGCTGAGGCGGCGACGGCGTTGAAGGGGATCTCCGGCGACGGCGAGCTCGGGCGAGGTCGGTGCGGTGGTCTCGGGCCGCTCGAGCACACGGGGCTCGGCTAGCTCGATGAAGTGGACGGCGGCGAAGCTCCTGGACACGGCGGCACGGCGTGGGGTTGACGGAGGGCGTGGCTACGGCGAGGGGGTGGCGGCGATGGCGTCGGCCATGGCGTGGGAGAGCGAGGGAGAGGAGCTGGAGAGGAGAGGGGGTGTCTGGGGGGTTCGGGGGAGAGAGGGAGGCCGATTCACGGCGTTAGCCGGGCGAGGGAGGCGGCGAGGCGGCGAGCAGGTGCGTGGCACCCATGCGGTGCTCGCCGTCGAGCACCTGCCTGCCTGCCTGGCCGGCAGGCAGCTCGCTGGCGCGGTGCTGGGCTGGGCCGGCAGGTGGGCCGGGTGCTGGGCGCCAGGTAAGCCTTTTCCATTTTCTTTCTGTTTTCTGTTTTTTAATACTTCTGCAACTTTGTTGAATTTAATAAAATACTTAGGCAACTCCAAAAATCACCAAACTACTCCTGGTCCATAGTTGGATTATTTCCAACATGAAACATTTTAGTTTGGAGTTATTTGAGCATTTAAATATTTTATATAATTTTAAATGCCCAAATTCAAATACTTATGATTTAAATCAAAAACCCTAGGATGGCCTAGGAAAATGTGCACCACTTTTGGCAGAGGTTCTGAACCAAGACAAAAATGATGGGCATTTTAGAAGGGCATTTCAGGTTCATTGAAAAAGTTTTTTAGTAAACCCTAATTGGTTTCAGAGGGGACTGGGGGTTCTGTCATCCCCATTTCAGGTTTCTGATGAAAGAGTAAACATGATGCAACACTCTAATGCATGGCTAACTAGGATGTGACAACTCACCCCCACTCAAAAGAATCTCGTCCCGAGATTTGGGTTCCTCCGGGAAGAAGGCGGGATACTCGAGTCGAAGACGATCCTCCCTTTCCCAAGTTGCTTCATCCTCAGAATGGTGCGAACATTGTACTTTGAGAAACTTGATATTATGACGTCGAGTGGTACGCTCGGCCTGATCGAGGATACGAATGGGGTACTCTCGATATGTAAGATTATCTTGGAGATCAAGCGTTTTGTGGTCCACTCCACGGATAGGATCCGAGAAGCAACGCCTGAGTTGAGAAACGTGGAAGACATCGTGGACTCTGGAGAGGTGCGGAGGTAGTTCCAATTGGTAGGCAACTTCTCCTCGTTTGGCGAGAATGCGAAAAGGTCCAATGTAACGAGGAGCCAATTTGCCTTTGATACCGAAACGATGGGTTCCCTTCAGAGGGGTAACCCGAAGGTAAGCCTTCTCGTCAACCTCGAAAGTCATAGCCTTATGTTTTCGGTCATATTGACTCTTTTGACGGGATTGGGCTGTTTTCAACTTTTCACGAATGATGCGAACTTGCTCTTCTGCTTCTTGAATCATATCCGAGCCAAAGGATTGTCTCTCCCCGGTCTCTGACCAGTTAAGGGGTGTTCGACATCGTCGTCCATAGAGAACTTCAAAACGGGCTTTACCCAAGCTAGATTGATAGCTGTTGTTGTAAGCGAATTCGGCAAATGGAAGGCACTTCTCCCAATCCATTCCGAATGAGATAACAGAGGCTCGAAGCATGTCTTCTAGAATCTGGTTGACGCGTTCCACTTGACCACTCGACTGAGGGTGGAAAGCGGTGCTAAAGGAAAGGCGGGTTCCCATAGCATTTTGGAAACTTCCCCAAAATCGAGAGGTGAAAATACTTCCTCGATCCGAGTTAATTTCCAAAGGAACACCATGGAGAGACACTATCCGAGAGATGTATAAGTCTGCCAGCTGACTAGCGGTTATACTCTCACGAACAGGTAGGAAATGGGCTACTTTGGAAAGACGATCGACAACGACGAAAATAGCATTATTCCCTCTCTTGGTCCTGGGAAAACCGGTAATGAAATCCATACCAATTTTATCCCATTTCCATTCAGGAATAGCTAAGGGTTGAAGGGTGCCAGCAGGCCGTTGATGCTCTGCTTTTACACGACGACAAACGTCGCAATTAGCAATATACTGAGCAATTTCTCTCTTCATCCTAGTCCACCAGAACCTCTGGCGTAGGTCCTGCTACATCTTAGTACTACCGGGATGAATGGTGAGAGGAGATTCATGAGCTTCCTTAAGGATCAATCGCCTCAGGTTTCGCACTTTGGGAACCACTAGTCGATTCCCGAAGTATACGACCCCTTGATCATTAATGGAGAAACAATTCGCAATTCCTTTCTTGATGTTTCTCTTGATGCGGGAGATTCCCGGATCTACCTTCTGTGCTTTGATGATCTGATCCGTAAGGGTAGGTTTTGCCACCAAGTTGGAAAGAAAACCTTGAGGAACAATGTGAAGGTTAAGCTTCCGAAATTCCTCATGGAGAAGCGGTTGACTTTGTTGTAACATCAGGTTGTTACAATAAGATTTACGACTTAGCGCATCAGCCATGACGTTGGCTTTCCCTGGGGTGTAGGTTATTCCTAAGTCGAAGTCTGTGATCAACTCAACCCAACGTCTTTGCCTGAGATTCAAATCCGGTTGGGTGAAAATGTACTTCAGACTTTGGTTATCAGTGAATATTTCGCAACGGTTACCGAGGAGGTAATGTCGCCAGGTCTTGAGTGCATAGACTACGGCTGCAAGCTCTAGATCATGAGTAGGATAATTCTCCTCATGTGGGTGCAATTGCCGTGAAGCGTAGGCAATTACGTGTCGATCTTGCATGAGAATGCAACCTAGTCCTTGTCGCGAGGCGTCACAGTAGATAACAAAGTCCTTGGAGAAGTCTGGCGGTACCAGTACGGGAGCAGAAGTCAGGCGTCCTTTCAGTTCCTGAAAGCTGTGCTCACATTGTGGAGTCCATTCGAACTTCTTATCTTTCTTGAGGAGTTCGGTTAGAGGTTTGGCAACTTTGGAGAAGTTCTCGACAAAGCGACGACAATAGCTCGCTAAGCCCAGAAAACTCCGAACTTGCTTGACCGATTCAGGTGGAGTCCAATTAAGGACAGCTTGAACTCGCTCAGGGTTAACAGCAATACCTTTACCAGATATTACATGACCCAGATAGGTCACTTCTGACAACCAAAATTCACATTTGGAAAACTTGGCATAAAGGCGATGCTCTCGAAGTTTCTTCAACACTAGCCTTAGATGTTCGGCATGTTCTTCCTCGTTCTTAGAGTAGATGAGTATATCATCGAGATAAACTACGACGAATTTATCCAAATACTCCATGAAGATTGAGTTCATTAACCGAGAAAAGGTGGCTGGAGCGTTGGTTAATCCGAAGGACATGACGGTGTGCTCGTATTGCCCATAACGAGTAACAAAGGCCGTTTTAGGGATGTCCCCGTTTCTGATTTTGATTTGATGGTAGCCCAACCTCAAATCCATCTTGGAGAAGACTGAGGATCCAGCGAGCTGATCATACAGGTCGTTGATCCTAGGGAGCGGATATTTGTTCTTGATTGTGACCAAATTGACAGGTCGATAATCTACAACCATCCGGTCCGTACCATCCTTCTTCTTGACGAAGAGGACGGGGCAAGCCCACGGAGATGAACTAGGTCGGATGAAACCCTTTTTCAAGGACTCATCGAGTTGTTTCTTAAGCTCGGCTAGTTCTAGTGGTGCCATCTTATAGGGTCTTCTAGCAATCGGAACGGTTCCTGGAATGAGGTCTATTACGAACTCAACATCCCTGTCAGGTGGAACACCTGGCAATTCCTCTGGGAAGACATCCGGGAAGTCACGGACTACCGGAACGTCCTCGAGGTCTGGCAAAGGGCTGGCGTTAAGAGAATATAACTGTCGCTTGGCTATTCGGGTCAAGACATTGACTATCTTCCCCGAAGGATGGGTGAGTTGAACAGTCCTAGAGAAGCAATCAATTTTGGCTTGATGAGCTGACATCCAGTCCATACCCAAAATGATATTAATATCTGAAGATTTAAGGGCTATCAAAGATGTGAGGAAAACTAGTCTGTCGACTTGGATTTCATTTCCATGGCTTACTCTAGAAGTTTGCCATTTGGATCCCGGAGTTTGAATTACCATAGAGGTTGGCATGTCACAGAATGCGATGTTATGCAAACGAGCATAATTTTCGGATATAAAAGAATGAGAGGCTCCTGTATCGAAAAGAACAGATGCCGGCTGGCAATTAACAAGAAGCGTACCAAGAACGACGTTGGGATCCTCTTGAGCTTCCTCGGCTGAGATACAGTTGACATGGCCACGTGTAGCGGTGGCCGGCTTGGCGTGGAACACTTTTCCTGTCGGCTTGCCGCGGCCAACAGCTTTAGCAGATTGGTTGGGGTTGGTCTGGGGACACTCACGCATATAGTGGCCAGATTCCCCACACTTGAAACAAGTCACGGAACTGGTACGTGGAGGAGCATTGTTGGTTGGACCCCCATAGGGCTTGGCTGGAGCAGACTGCTGAACAGGGCGAGGCGCCTGGAAAGATGGCCTCGGTGTGAACCTGGGTGGCAGGGCAGTGTTGGGCACCCACACGCGGCGCTTCTGAGGACCAGCACCGGATGAGGAACCCATGTCACGGCCATGCTTGCGTGTTGCGTCATAATCAGTCTGACCAGTTTCAGCACTGATGGCTTTGTTAACAAGTTTCTGAAAAGATGTGCACTCATGCAGACGGAGGTCGCGGCGAAGCTCAGGACTAAGTCCCTTACGGAACCTTGCTTGCTTCTTGGCATCAGTAGAAACTTCCTCAGTTGCATATCGTGCGAGGTTACCAAACTCCCTGCTGTAAGCATCCACAGAGAGTCGGCCTTGGGTGAAATTGCAAAATTCCTCACGTTTACGGTCCATGAGACCCTCCGGAATGTGATGTTCATGAAAAGCCTCACTGAATTCAGCCCAAGTAGTGACATGGCCCGCTGGGCGCATAGCTCCATAATTCTCCCACCATAGACTGGCGGGGCCTTCAAGATGATATGCAGCAAAGGTGACCTTGTCAGCCTCAGCTACTAGCGCGGAACGCAGCTTGTGAGAGATACTGCGAAGCCAGTCATCAGCGTCGAGAGGCTCGACGGAGTGGTGGAACGTGGGTGGATGTAATTTGATAAAATCACTGAGGGACACCACGTTAGTCCTCTGATGGTGTGCTGTGTTCTGTTCAATACGCTCCAACAAACGGTTGGTCTCCCGCTTGTTTCTCTCAGCTTCCATCATAACCTCGGCTAGGGAAGGAGGATGAGGCAGATTTGCATCCCTGACTTCACTGCCTTCGGCCTGCTCTTGAGGAGCAGGGTTAGTGCGCGTGTTGACCATCCTAGGTAAACAAGACAATGATTTAGTCAGGATGATAAAATTCCGACATGGGATACAAAATGTAAGGAATAACTCGAAATGCAAGATGATCATCCGTATGACATGGTAGATACAGAAACTGCTTCTTTATTCCATCGTCATACACACCATACAGGGTTTAGTACAAGACCAAACAAAGTACTATTACGGTGAAAAGAGGATTACATCTCATCGGAGGCATCCCAAGCTCCTATACATTATTTTTCTACACCTCCGGAAAGAGTACAAACTAGGTCATATCCCACGAGTCACGCGGGACGATAGACGACACAGATAGTGCGAACTAGTGATACTACCACTAACTCAGACCGATCCGTAGTAGTCCTCGTAGAAGTCACCTCCATAGCCTGGAAGCTCAACATGATCATCCGGAAACAGACGATCTCGCGGAGCTTGTGGACCATAGGGACTAGGATGAGGTCTTGGACCAACAGACGGTGGCCTGCGGGGACCGCGAGGTGGGGTGATGCCTCCTACATCACGCCAACCCATCACGTCTGGCAGAGCAGATCTCACAGGATAGAGATCGCGCATATCCGAATATCCAGCTTGCACCGCCAGTGCGAACCGAGTCAATGTGGCCCAGTGGTCAGCACGGGTATTGAAGAGCTCTAACCTCAAGGCCCGATTTTCACGGTCCTTATCCTCGAGCATCTCAGCAGTGGTGCGAGTCCGTGAATCCTCCTGAGTGGGGTCAGCATAGATAGCCTGAAGATACCCTTGTGCTCCCGGAAGTGATCCTGGCATATACCGGAAATCAGAGTCCCGAAATAGTCCAGATCTGACTCACATATGGTCATCATAGAGTAGGCGGCGTCCTGCACAGCCATCTCAATAGTAACCCCGAGTCCATAGGAGCAGTGAAGGGGCTCGGTGGACCCAGGATAAGATGGAAATATCCTGACAGTGCAGAGATACTGGCTTTGATTAAAGTCTCGGAATTGCTCTTCGACCGTGTACTCAGGATACCAACGGTATCCAGCCTCAGTCATTACCCTGACCAACATGGCAGTATGGCCGGGTACATCTAGGCATCGAGTCAGGCAAACCACTTGATTGAGGTCGCGAGTGGCCATCTGAAAGCACAATCATAATGCAAAGGCATTAGAATTTCTAGCAAAATTTCGGCAGCATAACAGCTGTAAATGCTCAAGAAGGATTTTGAGACATTTGACAAAGGATTTCATACACACTCAACATCATCATATCAAAGTTCTGAAACCATCCTAACAACATAACGTGGTAGAAGAACTGAACTAGGCTTGTATCCATCAACCCTATAAGGTACTACTGATTAGTAACGCGTGATCCTGATAGAGAGAATAGATCCTAATTCCTTAACCCCCGGTGGAAGAATAGACTGACTCAGATCAGAATGTCATAAGATAAAGGAGTAAAAAGAGCCTTACGTTCCAACCCACAAACAATTCCCCTACATATAACTAAAGAATTTCTAGACTCAACATCGACCAGTTTGGCTTGGAGAACCTACAGGCAGTCCGGCTCTGATGCCAACGCTGTCAGGACCCCGACTCGATGTCACATCGATCTAGCCGGTAACACCTCATATCACTTTGCGACCTCACGCACGGTATCCCCACGGGTGTTGTCTTACCTTTGCCCGGGACCGTTTGCGCCTTTTGGCTCATGTATATGATAGTGTCGCTAGCATCCATATGATAAGGAGCCCGGGCTGACATGACTAGTCGTAAACCCAAAGTGGCACAGACTTACAGGGACAGGCATCCATGACCCAGCTTCGAACGTGTCGGTCATCTGCAAGTGGGTCCGGGCTGTAGCACTGGGCTAGCAGGACTCCGGTAAACCGGGCTGTAGCGGGCTAACAGGACTCCGGTACTCAATGCGTGACATTTCCCCGAAGGGACAGACACCGGAATGAAGAAGGACACATGCCGGCCAGCCTAAGTGTTCCAGAGCAGTAGCAAGCTACCATGGCTCAGCGGTAACACTAGGAGACATTTCCCGGTAAGAGAGGCTACTAAAGATAAACAACTAGATAGTCAGATCCCACACATACCAAGCATTTCAATCATACACACAATATGCTCGATATGTGCAAATACAACACGGCATCACAACATGACTCTACGACACAAGTACTTTATTTAAGGCTTAGAGAACCATGCATAACATACACAAGGTACGGGTCTCACGACCCAGCATTCAAGTCATACAGTCATACAAACCAGCAGCGGAAGTAACTTGTCTGAGTACAGACAACTAGTAAAATAAAAGAGGCTTGGAAATCCTAGCTATACTACGTGGTCCTTCACAAGCTCAGGATCACCACCTGGGCCTTTAGCCTACTCGTTGATGTCAACGTCTACGTAGAACCCATCAGAAGGGGTTGCAGCGTCTTCTGTAAAATGTAAATTATAGCAACATGAGTACAAAGGTACTCAGCAAGACTTACATCAGAACCTACATACATGCATATTATCAAGAAGGGTTGGTGGAGTTATTGCAGCAAGCCAGCTTTGACTCTTGGCTAGGCTAACATACGAGACTCCAACTTGAAATGGTTTTGCGCACACGAGTCCATTACTCACCACTTCAATACACTACCGAGGATCCACCTCCGTCTCCCTACGGAAGAGCCATCCTCGACACTCACACTTATCTTGAGGCTTTTAGCAGTTTCCATTTACTTGTCTATGAACTGTATAGGCAACCAAGTAGTCCTTTACCGCGGACGCGGCTATTCGAATAGATCATGATAACCCTGCAGGGGTGTACTTCTTCATACACGCTCTCACCTCTTACCGTCGTTTACACGACATGTACTCGGCAACCTTCAAGCGGAAGCCCAACGTGGGTGTCGGCCACGACCTACCTAATCACCTAAGCCTCCAGTCCAGGTTTATCGCCTATCCAGGTTCCATCCGCAGGGAGTCCGGCCGAGGTTTCCCATACGGCCCCGAACGATGTGAACAGGGTTCCCGAGATACCTAACGGGTATTCGGTACACCATGCCACGTACCTACCGCATCACAGCCCACCCCTACGGTCAGCGCTGTCCACGGCCTCCAGTAGGCTACAAACACCAGAAACTACTTGCAACTCCTGGACAGAGAGCTAGGGTGAATAAGAAGTCGAGCGGGGTCATATTTCAGGGCCCAATGCATGGTAGTAGCTGTATCTTAAATCACACATACAGATCTCAGTGCTTAAGGTCGGCTTCAATGAAACAACCCACCATGTACTCCTACATGGCCTCTCATCGATACCTTTACCAAATCGTGTTCACCACACCACTCTCATTACCGACATAATCATTTCACTCTAGCCCATCACCCAGATGAACCAGACCTGACACTACTCTAAGCATAGCAGGCATAGCAAGGTAGGAACAACACATACATATGGCTCAATCAACTCCTACACATGCTAGTGGGTTTCAACTAGTTACTGTGGCAATGACAGGTCATGCAGAGGAAGTGGGTTCAACTACCGTAGCACACAGCAGTTTGAAACGCGTTGTCTTAATGCAGTAAAAGAGAGCAGGAGCGAGAACATGGGATTGTATCGATATGATCAAATGGTTGGTTGCTTGCTTGATGGTTCGATGCACTGATACGGTTCTTCGTTAGGGTAGTCACGGTACTCCTCGGAGACAGAACCTGTCGCAAGGGACACCGATACACAACCATCACCAAACAATGTGCAACAATATGATGCATGCATGAAACATGGCAATATGAGTGTGTTGGGCTAATGCAACTAAAACCAGAAGGGTTTGAGCCAATTTGAATCAAAGATTCAAATTTCAAACTCAAACATGGCCTTTTAAAGTGCTTTTCCTTGTTTTGCATTAAACATCAAGTTAACTTGTTTAGTCATGCATGAAAATAGTACAGATGGATAGATTGGATTTTTCTGATCATTTTTCATATATAACTTGTCTGATTTGGAGTTACAGAATAAAAGTTATGAATTTTTGAAGTTTAAATTATATTCTGGAATTTCCTATATTAGAATAATTCCAGAAAATCATTATTGCGTCAGCCTGACGTCAGTGTGACGTCAGCAGGTCAACGGAACACGTCAGGGTCAAACCTGACAGTGGGTCCCGCATGTCAGGGTGATTATTTTAATTAAAGTTTAATTAAAACTAAACCTGTTTAATTAACAGGGCTGGGCCCCACCTGTCATTGACTCAGGGGAGTCAACCAGGGCCCACCCGTGGTCAAACCCGGGTCGGCTGCACCGGCGTTTAGCCGCCGGCGAGCCCGACGCGGCGGCGGAAGTGATTTTTGCCGTTCCGGCAACCAAACGAGCCGCGGAGGGCACCGGAGCGGAGCTGAGGTCGAGCCGCAGCTCTTGGTGGAGTCTGTTGGGGTCGGGGTGGCCGGAGTTGGCGCCGGCGACGACTTTGGCGGCCACCGGAGTTCGGCCAAAGTCGAACTTGTCGCTAGGGGGATCGGTGAGGTGCGGGGAGTGCACGGTTGGGCCTAACGCAGCGTGGTGAGTGCGTTGGACACCGCGGGTTGGCCGGAGGATGGCCGGAAGCACGTCGGCGACGAGATCCGCGGCGGTGCGTGCGTGTGATCTTCGTGCGGTGGCTACACGGCTCGGGAATGAAAGAGAGAGGGTCGGAGGGGTAGCTAGGCTCACAGCGCTCCCGTAGAGGCCACCGGCGAGGTCGGGGACGAGCTGAGGCGGCGACGGCGTTGAAGGGGATCTCCGGCGACGGCGAGCTCGGGCGAGGTCGGTGCGGTGGTCTCGGGCCGCTCGAGCACACGGGGCTCGGCTAGCTCGATGAAGTGGACGGCGGCGAAGCTCCTGGACACGGCGGCACGGCGTGGGGTTGACGGAGGGCGTGGCTACGGCGAGGGGGTGGCGGCGATGGCGTCGGCCATGGCGTGGGAGAGCGAGGGAGAGGAGCTGGAGAGGAGAGGGGGTGTCTGGGGGGTTCGGGGGAGAGAGGGAGGCCGATTCACGGCGTTAGCCGGGCGAGGGAGGCGGCGAGGCGGCGAGCAGGTGCGTGGCACCCATGCGGTGCTCGCCGTCGAGCACCTGCCTGCCTGCCTGGCCGGCAGGCAGCTCGCTGGCGCGGTGCTGGGCTGGGCCGGCAGGTGGGCCGGGTGCTGGGCGCCAGGTAAGCCTTTTCCATTTTCTTTCTGTTTTCTGTTTTTTAATACTTCTGCAACTTTGTTGAATTTAATAAAATACTTAGGCAACTCCCAAAATCACCAAACTACTCCTGGTCCATAGTTGGATTATTTCCAACATGAAACATTTTAGTTTGGAGTTATTTGAGCATTTAAATATTTTATATAATTTTAAATGCCCAAATTCAAATACTTATGATTTAAATCAAAAACCCTAGGATGGCCTAGGAAAATGTGCACCACTTTTGGCAGAGGTTCTGAACCAAGACAAAAATGATGGGCATTTTAGAAGGGCATTTCAGGTTCATTGAAAAAGTTTTTTAGTAAACCCTAATTGGTTTCAGAGGGGACTGGGGGTTCTGTAATCCCCATTTCAGGTTTCTGATGAAAGAGTAAACATGATGCAACACTCTAATGCATGGCTAACTAGGATGTGACAGGATTCATCAGGAGGAGTCAGAACTGGAGCAATGACTAATTTCTCTTTCAGGGTGTTGAAAGCGATGTCACATTCCGGAGACCAAACGTACTTCACGTGCTTCTGGAGAAGGTTGGAAAGAGGCTTTGCGATCTTTGAGAAGTTCTCAACGAACCTTCGATAGTAGCTTGCGAGACCAAAGAAGTTGCGGAGTTGCTTCACGTTCTGAGGTGGTTCCCAATTCACAATTGCAGACACCTTCTCAGGATTCACCGCTATGCCCTTGGCAGAGATGATATGCCCAAGATAGAGTACCTCATCGAACCAAAACTCGCACTTTGAAAATTTGGCGTAGAACTGATGTTCTTTGAGCTTATCGAGCACCAAATGCAAGTGCTTGGCATGATCTTCCTTGTTCTTGGAAAAGACCAAAATGTCATCGAGGTAGACCAAGACGAAGTCATTTGTGTAGGCGTTGAAGATGAAGTTCATCATGCGAGAGAAAGTCGGAGGAGCGTTGACGAGGCCAAAAGACATGACAGTGTATTCATATGAACCATAGCTTGCTCTGAAAGCCGTCTTGGGATTATCTTGCTCATGAATTCGGGTCTGGTGATAGCCCATACGGAGATCAAGCTTGGAGAATACTTGAGCACCTTTGAGTTGTTCAAACAGCTCGTTGATGTTGGGAAGTGGGTACTTGTTCTTTATAGTCTTCTTATTCAATGGACGGTAGTCAAAAAGTCAATCCGTTCCATCCTTCTTCTTCACAAAAAGAACTCCACAACCCCACGGAGAAGAACTAGGTCGGATGAGACCCATACGCTCTTGAACATCGAGTTGCTTCTTCAGCTCCTTCAACTCTTCAGGTCCGAGCTTGTAAGGACGTTTGCAAACAGGTTCCGTGCCAGGCTTAAGATCGATGACAAATTCAACTTGCCAGTGCGGAGGCATTCCTGGAAGTTCTTCTGGAAAGACGTCTTGATAATCGCAAACGACTGGAATTTGAGAGATGGCATCCAGTTCATCCTTCTCATTGAGAGAAAACAGATGGATGGTATCATCACGAGCGGCAAAGACAATTACATCCTTAGACGAATGAGTCAATTGAATCTGCCTGGCAGCACAATCAAGCTGGGCCTTGTGCTTAGAAAGCCAGTCCATTCCGAGAATAAGATCAATATCCGAGTTACCAAGGACCATTGGAGAAGAAAGAAACTTGTAATCGCCCAACGTGATAGTAACATCTGGAACCTCCAAACTTGCACTCAAACGTTTGCCAGGAGAAACGATATCCATTTGTTTGCCCAAATGAGGAGAAACGAATTCATTCTTGCCAAAAAATGGCTTTGACATGAAACAATGCGATGCACCAGTGTCAAAAAGTACTTTTGCAGGAACATCGTTAATAGGAAGGTTACCCATGATGACATCTGATGAGTCCTCTGCCTGAGCTACATTCATCAAGTTGACCTTGGCGTGCTTGGGGTTATGCTTGACCACAGTTGTACTTGCCGATCTCACGGGAGGAGGAGGAGGGAGATGCCTCTGATTGAAGCATTTGTTGGCATAGTGACCCTTCTGTTGGCACTTGTTGCACATGACCTCTGAAAGCGGACGGTGATACGGAGCACTTGATCTTGGAGCTTGAGACGAAGTATTGTGCTGAAAGCCAGGGTTGGGTGGGTGGGAAGATCCACTGCCACCTTTGCTCTTCTGCTGATAAGGCTGACGGAACGAAGGAGGAGGAAGCCAATACTTCTGCTGCTTAGCCACTTGAGTTGAGGAAGAAGGAGTAGCATCTCTGACTCGCTTCTTGGAAGCATCGCACTTCAGTTGAGCAGTCTCTTGCTTCATTGCCATGTTGTAAAACTCATCGTACATCTTGGGCTCAAAGAGGACAAGAGCTAGCTGGATTTCTTCCCTGAGACCACCCCTAAACTGGTATATCATGCTCTTCTCATTAGGGACGTCTTGCTTAGCAAAACGGGCAAGCTTCTGAAACATTTTGTTGTACTCGTAAACAGACATAGAACCTTGCTTCATGTTGCGGAATTCCTCACGCTTGCTTTCAACCACACTCTGAGGAATATTATGAGCTTTGAAGTCTTGACGGAATTCATCCCAGGTAATCACACGGCCTCCTCTGGAATCTTTGCACTGCTGAAACCATTCTGCAGCTTGGTCTTTGAGTTGGAAGGAGGCGAACTTGACAAAGTCCTTAGGCCTGACGTTACTGCCCTCGAAATGCTTGCATATGTCCATGAGCCAATCATCAGCGTCTGTTGCCTCAACACAATTGCTGAAGGTATTTGGATGATTAGCAAGGAACTGGTTGAGTGTAGAAAACTGATTGTGATTGTTGCCCTGGCACTGGTTCCCTTGGTTGCGCTCTTGAAGAAGTTGCATGATCAGCTGCGTGTTTGCATTGGTAGCGGCCATCACAGCTTGCCATGCCTCCGGAGGTGGAGGTGGTGGTGGTTGATCAGGATTCGGAGTCGTGCGTGTTGGAGGAGCCATCCTAAAGAGTTTGACATCCATTAGCACATTGACAGACAAATATTGAAGCTCAATCAAGCGGGTTGAAATTGCAACATATAGTCTTCACATCTAAACCAAATGAACGAATGCATTCCAATCGAAATGGTCACATATCCATAAATTGAGAAGCCACTTAGAATTGAGGTAGAAAAATAAAAACAAGGTACGGACAAGAACGAATACTTGGTGAGGATTACCCAATCCCAAACCAAATATCCGCGGAAGAAGAACTAGGGCTACAAGAATTCCCACCTATGAATCTCCCGAACCTTTCCGGTTATGCAATCAGGTGTTGGGGATACAGGGGAAGCATAATATCTCACCCAAATCTAGCAAATCCTACATCCAGCTGTATCCATCCTTCAACACATAACCGAGAAAAACTTCGGAAATCATCTACCTCAACCTTCGAAAAGCATCCGTTATACAAGTTATGGCAATACTCCTGAACTCCCGCCCCAGTACTGGGTGGCGTCGAGGTTATCTCACCAACAACTGCATAAAAGAGATTTTCGATGTCGGCGAAACTCAGGTATTCCAGAATCTCAACTATAAAATTGTGACGACAACACCTCGGAGCTCAACTCCCCGGGACACTTCCACAACCCCTAAATGACAGGAGGCACCAAGAACAATGTTCTCGTCACAAATCGATCGGAACGATTCCAAGATACCCGCGTGATCCTAAAAAAAATTTAGTGAAATTTTAGAAGAGAAGAGTCAAAACTCTATGTCAGGATGCCTTACCAGAGCGATGACGGGACTGGGGAGTAGAAAGAATTCCTAAACTCTCCGATATATAATTCCTAATTAACTCAAAACATTTTTCTAGACTCAACAACGCCAACGATTCGATCAAGTAGGGGGCTCCTAAGGTCGAGGAAGGCTCTGATTACCAACTTGTAACGCCCTCGATGCGGCTATATCTCCTACGTGTCGAAGCACGACTTAGAGGCTTAACCGCATTGAAATCAATGTCGCAAGTAAGGTAATCTTCACAACAACCCATGTAAATAGATAAAAGGGGAAAAGGTACATAGTTGGCTTACACTCGCCACATCATACAAATACATGAATAACATTAAAATCATCCAATACACTCATGGTTCGACTACTGATCATGTGGAAAAGACACATAGTAACGACGAGAGTCTTCATCGAACTCCCACTTGAGCTCAAGCGCATCGTCTGGAATAGTATCATCGGTCCCTGCATCTGGTTTGGAAGTAATCTGTGAGTCATGGGGACTCAGCAATCTCACACCCTCGCGATCAAGACTATTTAAGCTTTTAGGTAAGGCAAGGTATGATGTGGAGCTGCAGCAAGCGACTAGCATATATGGTGGCTAACATACGCAAAGAGAGCGAGAAGAGAAGGCAAAAGCACGGATGAACAACTATGATCAAGAAGTGATCCTAGAACAATCTACGTCAAGCATTACTCCAACACCGTGTTCACTTCCCGGACTCCGCCGAGAAGAGACCATCACGGTTACACACGCGGTTAATTCATTTTAATTAAGTTAAGTTTCATGTTATCTACAACCGGACATTAACAAATTCCCATCTGCCCATAACTGCGGGCACGACTTTCGAAAGTTCAAATCCCTGCAGGGGAGTCCCAACTTAGCCCATCACAAGCTCTCACGGTCAACGAAGGATATTCCTTCTCCCGAGACATTCCGATCAGACTCGGCATCCCGGTTACAAGACATCCTCGACAATGGTAAAACATTCCAGCAACACCGCCCAAATGTGCCGACAAATCCTGATAGGAGCTGCACATATCTCGTTCTCAGGGCACACTCAGATAGGTCAAGCTACGAGTAAATCCAACCCTCGAGTTTCCCCGAGGTGGCCCCCCAGGCTGCCCAGTTTGGACCAACACTCAGAGGAGCACTGGCCCAGGGGGGTTTAAATAAAGATGACCCTCGGGCTCCGGAAACCCATGGGAAAAAGAGGCTAGGTGGCAAATGGTAAAACCAAGGTTGGGCATTGCTGGAGGAGTTTTATTCAAGGCGAATAGTCAAGGGGTTCCCATTATAACCCAACCACCTAAGGAACGCAAAATCTGGGAACATAACACCGATATGACGGAAACTAGGGCGGCAAGAGTGGAACAAAACACTAGGAAAAAGGCTGAGCCTTCCACCCTTTACCAAGTATATAGATGCATTAAGATAAACAAGATAATATGGTGATATCCCAACAATAAACAATGTTCCAACAAGGAACAATCTCCAATCTTCACCTGCAACTAGCAACGCTATAAGAGGGGCTGAGCAAAGTGGTAACATAGCCAAACAACGGTTTGCTAGGACATGGTGGGTTAGAGGTTTTGACATGCCAATTTAGGAGGCATGATAAGCAAGTGGTAGGAATCGTAGCATAGGCATAGCAAAAGAGCGAGCATCTAGCAAGCAAAGATAGACGTGATTTCGAGGGTATGATCATCTTGCCTGCAAAGTTCTCAGAGTTGACTTGATCCTCGTAAGCGAACTCAACGGGCTCCTCGTTCACGAACTCGTCTCCCAGTCTACCCAAACAAGAACAGCAAGCAAACGGAACACAATCAACCACATGCAATGCTGAAACAACATTATGCAAACATGGTATGATATGCGGGATGCGGTATGCGATGCATATGCAAGATTTGACAATGAACGATAGAACCTGGCCACAACTTGGAAATCCAGCAGTGCCACTGGAAAGGTGAGGTGATTCCGGTTGAAATCGATATAAAGATCACCGGAATCGGATGCACGGTTTGGAAATGGCAAGCAAAACAAATATGGCACCGGTCTGCGATGATCAGCAAGTAGCCATCTAAATGCATCAAGATATATATGCTACATCACTCAAACATGGCAACAAAATATATGGCAGGGATCCACTCATGATGCTTGACAAAAAGACGAACACTAAGCTACGGCTAATTCGTCCATTAACAGGTTCAAACAACCATGGCAAAAGTGCAAATGATAACAGGTTTCAGACTTTATGAAATTAACACAAGTCTGGAATTTATCATCAGGAAGCACACTTTAGAGCATGAAAACTACATGCTACAGGAACTGAACAAGGCATAGCAAGGTATGTCATGAAGATACTCAAAGAACTTAACAAAAGTCCCTTAGTGACCTTGAGCCAAAAGGGATCAGAAAATACAATTGTAAGCATGCGAACATGGCAAAAACATAAACAGATTCCAGACTTGGTGGAAAACCGGAGCATGCAAATCAGTTAGCGAGTAGGCATGTTTACGAGCTCGATGCACTCACTACAGAGCATGGCATGACAAACTAAGCATACACCCATCAAGAATACATAGCATAGGACGTATACATGGCAAGAACAAAAACATAGCATGCACAGATCAATAGCAACATCCTCGGCAAAATCGCTAAACATGTCAACAATCTGCCAGGATTCACGATATAGCAAAAGTAGAGCTCGATTGACTCGAGCTAGGGTTATCCATAAATGCAAACAAAGACATGGATGGATAGAGCACCACAATGTTAACAAATCATCCTTACTGATCATCCTCAAAATAGGCACGGATCACTAGGAAACAACATGAACATATGGCATAACGACAAAATCAGGACAAGGACTTGGTGAAATTCTAAGTCCCTGAAATCAGCATTACCGATTACGCTATTTTGCAAGCTTGTGCTAGTCACCACAAAAATCTCAAAAATACATGGCAACCACCTCTGTAAAGATGGCATGGCGTATAACAAAACACATGTAGGGCTCAGGATCATAGCATGCACATATTAATCATGGCAAAAATGACAAATAGCTATTTGCTGAAACAGATCTGACAAATTCATCACATAGCCCTCTTCCAACAGCATTTCGGGCATCAAGATGAGCTCAAATGAAAATGATGCAATGAGATGAAATGATGTACTCGTCGAGACGAACATTTTGATATGCTACATACGCAAATCGGAGTTACGGATGCGGAGTTATGGCATGCCAAAGTTTGCAAAAAATTAGGGTTCGGGGATGAAAAAGTCAAACGAGAGTTTTCTGAGATCCAGATCCAGTGCGCGGTTCGAGGCACGCCGGAGCGCTGTGGCAGCAGTTCGCCGGAGTTGTCGATGGGGCTCACCGGAGTGGACGGGGAGGAGGAAGGAGAGGCCGCCCCGGCGACGGAGGGCGCCGAAGACGGCACGGCGGCGCGACGGCGAGGTCGGCGAGGGGCGGCGCGCGACGGCGGCGAACTAGGGCGGCGGGCGCCGGCATCGAGGCGGCACGGTGGCTCGCCAGCGTCGAGGCGGAGGCGGATGGCGACTGGGCGCCACGGAGGAGGAATAAGGCGGCGGATCGGGCGCGGGGGCGCGGCCCGGTGGTGCGGCGAGGAGGACCGCGGATGGGCCTGCAGGCCCGCGGCGGCGGGAGGCGGCCGGCGGCCACGTGTCAGCGTGCCACTGGTCGCGGGCGGCGGTGCTGCTTTGTCCAGCGGGGTTCGGACAATGTCCGGCGCGGCGGGGCGACTTTTTAGGGTTTTGGAAGGAGGGGATCCGGGATTTTTTGAGGGAGAGACCTTTTTATAGGTAGGAGGAGCTAGGTGGCTCCAAATTGAGCACGGTTTTCGGCCACGCGATCGTGATCGAACGCTCTAGATGATGGAAGGGTTTTTGGTGAGTTTTGGGCCAAATTGGAAGGGTGTTGGGCTGCAACACAAACGAGGCCTTCTTGGTCCCTTGGTTAACCGTTGGAGTATCAAACGAAGTCCAAATGGCATGAAACTTGACAGGCGGTCTACCGGTAGTGAACCAAGACCGCATGGCAAGTCTCGGTCCAATCCGAAAATGTTTAACCCCCACACACGAAAAGAGGTAGAAAAGGGCACCGGATGAGATAGGAGCGCCGGAATGCAAAACGGACAACGGGAAAAATGCTCAGATGCATGAGACGAACACGTATGCAAATGCAATGCACATGATGACATGATATGAGATGCATGACAAAGGCCACAACACACGGAGACAAAAACCCGATAGAGAAGAAAATAAAATAACTTAGGCGGGAAACGGCAAGAGTTGGAGTACAGATAAGGTAAATTACATCCGGGGTGTTACACTCTTCCCCTGTATCAGCTCATGAAGAAGACCACTTTTTCGAGTGGAACGACAAGGCGGATGAAGCTTTTATCCAGCTCAAGAAAATGTTGACCACTCCGCCTGTCCTGGCGGCCCCGACTCCCAAGGAGCCCATGCTCCTATACATCACCGCTACCAGCTGGGTGGTCAGCATAGTCATAGTGGTAGAGCGCAAGGAAGAAGGCAGAGCTCTACCGGTACAGAGACCGATGTATTACCTGAGTGAAGTACTATCCACCTCCAAGCAGAACTACCCCCACCACCAGAAGATGTGCTATGGCGTGCATTTTGCTTCCAAGAAATTGAAGCCATATTTCCAAGAGCACCCCATCACTGTGGTCTGCACAGCCCCACTTGCCGAGATCATTAGAAGCCGAGATGCCTCAGGCCGAGTGGACAAATGGGCCATAGACTTGGCCCCCTACACAATCTACTACCAACCTCGCACTACCATCAAGTCCCAAGCGTTGGCCGACTTCCTCGTTGACTAGGTCGAGATCCAGTACCTACCGCCGGCACCAGACTCCACTCATTGTCGAATGCACTTTGATGGTTCCAAGATGCACACCGGTTTGGGAGCCGGCGTCGTCCTCACCTCTCCCAAAGGCAACAAGCTCAGATATGTGTTGCAAATTCACTTTGCCGCCTCCAAAAACATTGCTGAATATGAAGCGCTCATACACGGGCTCTGGCTTGCCAAGGAACTTGGCATTCGTCGGATCCTGTCCTATGGAGACTCCGACTTGGTGGTCCAGTAGTCATCAGGCGACTGGGACGCCAAGGATGCAAATATGTCCAGCTACCGCTTCCTTGTACAGCAACTCAGTGGATACTTCGAAGGGTGCGAGTTCCTCCACGTGACAAGAAATGAAAATGAGCAAGCCGACGCCTTGGCACGAATTGGCTCCACCCGGCAATCAATATCAGCCGGTGTCGCCCTGCAACGGCTCCTCAAGCCCTCTGTTAAACCATCGCCAGAGTCGAATTCCATCTTTGTGCCGGCTCCTCCTGAAGCAGTCGGATCCGACTTAAGAGCCCTAGCAGCCGGCACGGGAACTTCGGCAGGCGGCCCGGGGACTGCAGTAGTCGCACCTGGCCCTGGGACCTCAGGGCCTGACCCGGGGACTCAACAGTCAGCCCGGCGACTTCGTCAATTCAGCAAGCGGCGGCCGACTCCAACCCACCGCCTCCCAGCCCAACCGCCCTCGTGCAAGTAGCGGTCCTGGCAATCAAAGAAATTGCAACACCTTCATAGGCCCACCCCATCCTCAACTTCCTGATGAACAAAAAACTGCCGACTGATGAGATCTCGGCCCGGCAGGTGCAACGCCGGGCAGCAGCGTACACAAATCGTCAACAGAGAACTTGTGAGGCGCAGCGTCACTGGTGTTTACCAGCGCTGCTTGGAGCTAGAGCAAGGCCAAGAAATCCTCAAATATATCCATCAAGGTGAGTGTGGTCACCACGCGGCTTCTAGAGCACTTGTTGCCAAAGCTTTTCGCCATGGTTTTTTCTGGCTGACTGCTCTAGAAGACGCCGAAGACCTGGTCTAGAAATGCAAAGGGTGCCAGAAGTTCCACTCCAAGCCTCATCAGCCGGCTTCTGCACTCAAGACTATCCCCATTGCCTGGCCCTTTGCTGTCTGGGGCCTGCACATGGTGGGACCATTCAAAACAGCACGAGGTGGCATGACTCATCTGCTTGTCGCGGTGAACAAGTTCGCCATGTGGATAGAAGCAAAACCAATCAAAAAATTGAATGGTCGGACCGGTGTGACCTTCATCTGCGACATCACCATCAAGTATGGCATACCACACAGTATCATTACCGACAAACGGCACGAACTTCGCCAAAGGCGCCTTGGCCCGTTTCTGCGCGACGCAGGGCATCTGACTGGACTTAGCGTCTGTAGCCCATCTGCAGTCAAACGACCAAGTGGAGCGAGCAAACGGCCTTATTTTGTCCGGCATCAAGCCCCGACTGGTCGAGCCTCTAGGGCATTCGGCCGGCTGCTGGCTCGACGAGCTGCCGGCCGTCCTCTGGAGTCTACGCACAACCCCGAACAAATCAACCGGCTTCACTCCTTTCTTCCTCGTCTACGGTGCCGAAGCCGTCATCCCGACGAATATAGAATTCGACTCCCCTCGAGTCACCATGTACACCAAAGAGAAGGCAGAAGAAGCACGACAAGATGACGTCAATATGCTGGAAGAGGGCAGGCTGTTGGCACTCAGCCGGTCCACCATCTACCAGTAGAGTCTTCGCCGATACTACAACCAAAAGGTCAAGCCAAGATCCTTCCAAGAAGGAGACCTTGTGCTCCAACTGATCCAGCGAACAGCCGTCCAACACAAGCTCTCCGCACCTTGGGAAGACCCCTTCATCATCAGCAAGGTGTTGGGCAACGACTCCTACTACCTCATCGATGCTCGAAAGCCACGAGCACGCAAAAGAAATGACTCCGACAAGGAGACGGAGCGACCATGGAATGTGAATCTCCTTCGAAGGTTTTACAATTAAAAGCAGTATGTATCACGACAACTATTGTATTAAGTACGAAGACTCCGGGTCCCCCGAGAAGAGCTCGGGGACTGCCCTCTTTTATCTACATGATAAGTATTACGCCTGTCATTCATGTTATCCCATTAGACAGTCTGGCACCGGGTTCGACTAGTCGACCCGGGGACTTGCCGCTTTGTACTATGAAATGCTTCCTGCAGCCGGACAAGTAGTGTGTTGGCACCTTAGCTTTCTCCTGCCAAAGGCCGCAGCTCGCAGAGCGACTGTTCGGTCGGCAGGAGCTAAGGCGAAAAGGGCGTCTCCATGAAAAATGGCTAAGGACCTAAAGCATACACATAGTCCAAGCCGGCTTCTCGCCTCACCGACCGGCTGCCAAGCAGCCAGCCGGGCGGCCTCTACTTAACTTGCCAGAAAAATATAGCCGGCTAAGTACTTGCCTTCCCGAAAGTGGCTAAGTACTTGACCCAGCAACAGTCCGCAGAGCGGCTGTTTGGCTCACAAGACGGCAACCAAGGGAACGCGGCAAAGGAAAAAAACCAAAAGAGCAGAAAGCAAGGAAAGATAGAACTCGGATAAGATATTTCCACATCAAAAGGACCTTGGCCGATATCCAACATGAGTTTGAAATACACCTCGCGGGTGGAATTGTGCAAAGTTAACACAGTTTGTTGAGACTAATAAGCAGGAAGAAATAAGGTAAAAAAGGAAGCCTAGGAAGCAGCAGGCGGGTTCGGCGGAATGGTGGAGTGGGTGGTGCCGTCTGGTTGAGCGGCCGACTCGTCGGTCTCCGCTCGGTCACCTTCAGCAGCAGCCGGCTCGCTTGGGTGTGGCCCGTTGCTGGAGGCGCGGTCGAGTTGAGGCTGGCCGTTCGCTCCGCCCTCTGGCGCCTCCTCTTCATTTTTCTCCTCCTCGTTGTCTTCTCCTTCATCACTGGAGTCGATCACCTCGGTCGAGTCCTCGCCATCCTCCGGGTTCAGCCCTAACCATTCTGGTGGCGCCTCGGCACCATTCTTGGCCAGCTCCGAGATGAAGACGCCGGTGTCGGTGTACTCGGCGATTGCTACCGTCTGCCACACAAGCTCAGCCTCCACCGCCGCCAGCTCCTCCTGGGCTTCCTGGTGAAACGTGGTCAATTGGACTAGATCTAGCCCAGGGTACCACGCCTTGACGAATTCCAAGGCCCGGCGTGCTCCGGCCCGGGCGAAGGAGCCCTTCCACGCCTCAAGGTGGCCGGCCGCCACCTCCAGCCAGTCGGCAGTCCGGCTGGGGGTGCATGGAGCCGGCAAGTCGGGCCACAGGGCGGCGATCTCTTGGGCGCCGACACGCTGAAGGCGGCGCAACATCCGATGATTTGGCCGAAGACGAGCCTCGATGCTGAGAAGCTGCTTGCGAAGAGTGCGAGGGGCATTGGCAGCGATCTCCTCGCCTTCTGCCCTTCGTCCTTCGCAGTTGGCCTCAATAGCCTGGTTGGCAGCACCAGAGTGACATGGGAAGAAGTCTGCCCGGACAAAAAAGCAAAGAGTCAGAACAGAAACGAGAAGTCGGGTTGATCAAAAGCCGGCGGTTTGAAGAAAGAGTAAAGAAGGAGGCTTACCATCGACCATGTCCTCGATCTCGCCAAAGCCGGCCGTCAGCATCGCCTCCTTTTCAGTCCAGGCGGAGCGCTCGATCTCGAACTCAGCAAGGAGACCCGCCCCCTTGTCCTCCGCCTCCTTCTGAGCCTTCTTGAGAAGCTCCGCCTACTCCGCTAGTTGCACGACCAGCCAGTCGCCCTCTTCGGCCAGCTTGCTGCAGTCCACCTCCTTGCCACGTAGCGCGGTGTTGGCTTCGCCCAGCTGCCGTTGAAGGGTGGCGTTGGCTTATGCAAAAGAAGAAAAAGAAAGGACGTCAACAATCAGCGAAGAAAGATGAAGTTGCCAGGAAGATCCGGCCCGACTGCTCAGCAGTCGGCCCGAATCTCAGGGACTACAACCCGCGGGTGCGCCAGCGTGCCCCCACAGAGAAAGAAGGAGACTTACTTCGGCTCTCCGACAAGTCGACGGCACGTTGATCCAACTCCTAGACTCTGGAGTTGAAGGTGGCTGCACGGAGGTTATGATAGTCCTGTAGCAAAGATATTAGTAACTCAGAGCTTGCTAATTAAAGTTCTGGGCCGCCTGCTCAGCAGTCGGCCCAAAACTCTGGGACTACACCCAGTGGGTGCACTGGCGCGCCCCCACGAAGCAATTCAAGAATTAAAACGAAGAAGCAAGAAGCATACCCGGATGGCCTCTCGCGAGTCCAGGAACGCCTTGTTGTAGAGCTTGAGAGCGCCGGCCTCGGCGCGGAGTTTGGCTTGAACGTCTAGGATTGCCTTGTTTAGAGGGCCCGTCCTGCCTCCCCGCACCCACCCAATGGGCGCGGCACTAGTCGCCTCGGTGTCCGGAATCGAGGAGCTTGCGCTACCGGTCTCCAGCGGGCGTGGCGTCGAGGCCGCTTTCGCGAGCCGGCGGCGTAAGGGTGTGCAGACCCCAGGACTCGGGCCCGTCACCATCTCGTTTCTGGCTGGTGGCACCGGTAGGTCGGCTGGCTACTTGTCTCACGCCTCCTCAGAAGGTGGTGGCGGGGGCACGATTACGTCCGGCATGGCCATGTCATCATTGTACCTCTCCATGATAGGGTGCTCGCCGCTGGTTTCCCCAGTCTGCGCCACGAACTCCGGTGGCGGCGGCACAGAGTTCAGGGGGATAACAAACATCGCCGACTGACGGTGTGCGACTTCCTCGGCCTGGTTCTTCGCCATGGTGGCGGCCTCGTCCTCTGCCAGCTTCTTCAATGCGGCAGCCTCCTCCCTGTCTGCCTCCGCCTTCTCCAGGCATGCGGCTTCCTGCTCCTCGCACGCCTCCCGCATGTTCCGCTCCGTCTCCTTACGGAAGTCGGCGGCCGGATCGATCTGCTGGGTTCTGGTGGAAGTCTCCGCCGATCCCACGATGCAGGCGGCGACCGACTTCTCAAGAGAGAGCGGAGCCCTAGATCAAGGGAAACAAGGCGAAGAAACTCAGACAAGAGGAAGGCAGTACTTACGCGGAAACTAGCTGTGGCTACTTCACAGACTTGCGGAAGCGGATGGCTTTCGTGGCCGCTTCATCCCACTTGGTCGCCGCGGCCGAGCCCCTAGGCTTCTTCGGCCGGCTGCCAAACAGGCTCGGCGCAGCCCTACGCTTATGCGCACCACCTCGGGCTGCCGACACAGTAGACGAGCTCGCGCCCTGCTGGTCGGTCCCCGGCTGGCGGCGTGGGACGACTTCCCCCGCGTCATCATCTGGCCAGTCCTCGAGGCTGGCTCCGAGCCCTGAGCTGCCCACTGTGCTACCCCCTCCCTCGGTGTTGTCCTCCAAGGCCGCCACCCCCAAGTCGGGGTCATCCACGTCGCTCTCCGCTCGGTCGGGGAGAAAATGATGCTCCTGCCCTGCGGCGCGAGCTGCCAGCTGGAGGAGGGCACTCTGTTTGAAGAGCCGGTTGGTCAGGTTAGACAAACGGAACTCGGCAAAAATAAAGAATGAGGGAAGGAAAGGAAATTTACCATAGGCGCGGGGTTGGCGCGAGATTACGGCTCCTTGCCGAACCGCCACTCTTCCGTGATCTTGCAGTTCGCAAGGTAGTTCACCATATGAGCTACCTCTGCGTGAGGCATCTCCTTGGTGCACAGCCGGCTTGGGTCCCGATGCCCGCTCATCTGACAGATCATGTGAGGGCGGCCCTAGAGCGGGAGCACCCGGCACGGCACGAAGGAGGACAGCAAGTCGGGCTCGGTTAGGCCCTCCGACTGCACCAGCACCTAGAGCCGCGCGATGGAGGCGGCTCCAAATGGTGATAATGTCTTGGCCCGTACGACTAGTTGGGCCGCCTCCAGGCAGGTGGGCTGGCAGCGTAAGCTGGCAGGTTTACCCAGCACCTTCCACGAAGATGCTCTTCATGTAGAAGTACGACTGCTGCCACATCTTCACCGACTGGATTAGCGTGATGGCAGGAAATGGATTGTCGCCTCCTGGCCTCCGCACCGCGATGATGGCGCCGCATTGAGCCGGCACGCCCACGACGACGGTGCCGAGCTTGGTGTAGAAAAACTCCCCCCAAAGCTCGATAATGGGGAGGACGCCGAGGAAGCCTTCGCACAGAGTGACGAAGGCGGACAGCAGCACCATCGTGTTCGGGGTGAGGTGGTGCCACTGGAGGTTGTAGAATTTGAGCAAGGCCCGGAAGAAGCCGCTCACCAGCAGGCTGAGGCCACGCAGGTAGTGCGAGCGGAAGATGACCCGCTCGTCCTCCTCCGACGCCGGCGAGAACTCCCCCTCTGGCGCGAGGCGAACCCTCACATAGTCCTGGCTGGGCAGTCGCTGCGTCTGGCGGAGAAAGTCAATGTGATCTTCATGAACTATGGAGTCGTCCCAGGCTCCGGCGCGCGCCATGGGGACGAGAGGTTGACGGACGAACTCGACGGAGACAAACTGCGGCAGCGCTTCGGCGGGGCTCGGGGCGCTGCGGCGAGAAGAAGGGAGGGAGAGTGGGGTGGAGGGGCGCGTGTGCTTCTCCGCTCCCTGTCCTCCCCCTACTTATAGCCTACGGGCTAAGAAGCCGAGGGGTGGGTGTTGGATCGTGGGATTAACTGTGCCCACGACCCCACGCTCCCGCCTTTACTGCGCGGGTACTGCACGCAGTAACTCCATGGGGAAACCCAACCGCCCCGCCTTGGCCGCAGCGGATCCGCTCACGGCCCGGGGCCCGGTGGTGGCGGGCACGGCCTGCGGTCGCGTCCCGTCACGCGCGTGGGATGGTAGGCCAACCTGGCTGGCCGGCGCCATGTGGCACGCTCACGACGGACGGCAGGCAGAGAAGCTTAGCAAGCACGCCACCTCGTTCTCGCCGATGCATTCGAAATCCCAGTGGGGTCCGACTGGACCTATCTGACTCCTAGCAACCTTCTCCCCAGAAGTCGGATGGAGCTTCCTTCAGCGCACCCGGAGGAGGAAACTGTTGAGGCTCCTCGGCTCCTCGAACCGTGGCCCCACACCAGCTTCGGGGACTACTGTCGGAGTAATGGGCCACGGGTAGTGTCGGTGTCAAAACCGGCGGATCTTGGGTAGGGGGTCCCGAACTGTGCGTCTAAGGTAGATGGTAACAGGAGGCAGGGCACATGATGTATACCCAGGTTCGGGCCCTCTTGATGGAGGTAATACCCTACCTCCTGCTTGATTGTTCTTGATGATATGAGTATTACAAGAGTTGATCTACCACGAGATCAGAGAGGCTAATCCCTGGAAGCTAGCCTATGGTATGAGTGTATGTTGTCCTACGGACTAAAACCCTCCGGTTTATATAGACACCGGAGGGGGCTACGGTCACACAAGGTCGGTTACAAGGGAGGAGATATACATATACGTATTGCCTAGCTTGCCTTCCACGCCAAGTAGAGTCCCATCCGGACACGGGACGAAGTCTTCAATCTTATATCTTCATAGTCCAATAGTCCGGCCAAAGGATATAGTCCGGCTGTCCGGAGACCCCATAATCCAGGACTCCCTCAGGTAGCCTGTACGGGGCACTGTGGCCACGCCCGAACCCATTCCCGCACACTCGAGCTCTAGCGCCCGAGCTCGTGTTCTTCCTCTCAAACCACTCCAAGCATGTCCGGAGCAGGAGGCAAGTGGATGGTCTCCTCCATCACGGAGGAGAACATCAAAAAGTTACGGGAAGCCAGATATCTGGCCGCGAACATCGCGCACCGACTGCCAGATGTAGGGCTGATCATCCCTACGCCCGAACCCCATGAGAGGGTAGTTTTTCTTACCCACTTCGTCCGCGGACTGGGATTTCCTCTCCACCCGTTCGTCAGCGGACTCATGTTCTACTACAGGCCGGATTTTCACGATCTGGCCCCCAATTTCATCCTCAACATCTCGGCGTTTATCATCGTGTGCGAGGCCTTCCTCCGCATCAAGCCCCATTTCGACCTGTGGCTGAAGACTTTTAATGTCAAACCAAAGGTGGTGATCGGCCAGCAGGCAGAGTGCGGAGGCGCCATGGTGGGCAAGATGCCTAACGTCACCTGGCTCGAGGGCTCCTATGTGGAGTCCATAAAGGGGTGGCAATCAGGGTGGTTCTACATCACTGAGCCGCGTGACTCCAACTGGGTGGCGGCCCCCAAATTTCGATCCGGAGTCCCCACGCGGCTCATCTCCTGGAAAGAGAAGGGCATGTCCTAGGGTTCTTTGGTAGAGCGGACTGGACTCCAGACCTGCATCCAGAACATGATGAACAAGAAAATCAAGGTGGTCAACGTGGTCCAGGTTATGCTCTTCCCCCGGATCCTTCCGTGTCAACGACGGGCATTTGATTTATGGGAGTTTGACTCGGCCAAGCACCAGACGCTGCGAGAGCTTTACGACACGACGCACGAGGACGTCTGGAGGGTGTTGTTCAAGAGCGCAGAGATTCCTCCCTCACTCACCAAGGACCATGGACTCAGCGCAAAGCACCGCGCCCATCCGGTAGGCTTTTTATATTTCTCAGGGTATTTATTTGCCCTGGTTTAGTTATATGTAGGATCTAAGCTTCCATGTCATTAACAGGACTGGATAGAGACAGCGGAGCGGCTTGATTGCCCAGCCCCCCTGCCTGAGGATCCTGCAGACGCTCTTCTAACGAAGATGCTGACTCTGGCACCTTATGAGGTGTCGACAAAGAAGGCCAAGAAGAAGGCCACGGGGACCCGCAAGGGTCTCTGGTGCAAGGTTGTATCAGACTCATCGTCCGAGGACTCCAACGCGCACTCCTCCCATGGAAACGAGGAGGAGGAGGAAAAAAGTTCTCCCCCACAGCCGGGGGAGACAAGAAAAGGAAGGCCGACCCATTCGGGCAAGCCGAAGGGGCCAAGAAGGGAAGGACCCTCCCTCCGGACTGCGACACGACGGCCGCCGACAGCGGCGACGAGTGGCTACCCAGGGACAAGCCCCTGGCGAAGTCGTAAGTGTCCGGACACCATAGTACTTCATGGTATGTTATATTGCACTGCCTCTCCTCATGCCGAACATGATTATGCAGTCCGTCCCGAGCTCATCTCGACGTACCCTCGTCGAGCGGCTCTTTGGACTCGTCAGATATGAATAGCAGTTCTCCTCCGACCGCTTCCACCCCTCGCCCTACGGACAACACCGAGGTGTTGTCTCAAAAGGCACCGAGCCAAGGGGAGGTGGTCCTGGGGGCGCCTCGCGGCGACTTCCCGGACCCTGGGTACCAAGGGAGCGAGGCTCCTACGGGCTCCGAGTTCGGGCCCCAGCCGGACACTGCGCGGGAACCTCCAATGGTTTCGGACTCCGGCAGGCGGTCCCCCGTTAAGGGGGCCAACCATCCGTGCCGGTTTCCTCTGTTCATCCAGAGGCACCGAACAACTTGCTGGAAGCGCTTCGCAGCGCTTCCATCAACGAAGAGCACCGCACTATCATGAGCGCAGTGTCGAAAAGGTTCACTCTACCAAAAACAGACTGACCGAAGCTTGCGCCAGCCTCCTAACAGGCTTTGAGTTAAGCGATCAAAATAAAAGAAAATGGTACCACATAGATCGTAGCCCCTAATGCCCTATTCAGCATTCAAGAAGAAAAGCCAATTAGAGGACCAAATGATGACTCAGGAGTTTAACCATAATGTATCTATGTGTATGTGCAGGCTTCGCTGCTGGCCGCTGCCGCACGTACTGCGGAGGTCTCTGCACTGAAGCAGGACCTAAAGCAGTCCGAGACCGAGCTCATCCTTACCAAGAGGCAGCTCGAGGAGAACAAAGGTAAGCAATACCTTTGTCTATATATCGAAAAGGAGTTCGGGTGTAAGGTAATAGGATCATCATGGATTTGTCAGGGGCCACGACCAAAGTGGCGACCCTGAGGGAGATGTTGGCTAAGGCCGAAGACAAAGCGGCCAATGAGCGCATTGAACGGGAGAAGCAAGAAGCCCGAGTAGGCGAGGTGCGGCAAGAGCTCGAGGCTCTTGACAAAAAGCACGAGTCCTTGGAGCTGGACTCTAAAAGGCGAGAGTCTGAGCTCACCCAGGCGCTTGAAATCTTCCGGAGCGTCAAGGCCGAAGCCCACAAGGCCCTTCAGGAGATTGACGCGGTGAAGAAGATAGCAGCGGGTAAGGCATTCATTATGCAAAGCAAGCATGTGAAGGAGACTTTCCTTTTTCTTACCCGAGTTCGGAGCTCTCCAGGAGCGTTTGCAGATCTTCCCTACAGTGTTCTGCATGCCGCAGAGTTTTACGAAGCTGAGGAGGGGAGTTTGGCAGAGAAGTTGTTCTGGTCTCAGTATACTGTGACCGAACACCCCGTGCCCATGAGCGACCAGATGAAGCAGTTGGTCGAGCTTCACAAGGCGGCCGAACAGGCCATGAGGAGCCTTATAGTCCGGATGTGGCCTGGCGAGCCCCTGTCCGGCAACTACTTCAGTCTGGTGAGGCGGCTTGTGGAAGCCTGCCCACGGCTTGAAGTGATAAAGCGGTCCTTCTGCATCGAAGGTGCACGCAGGGCTTTGCCCGGGCGAAGATGCACTGGGCGAAGCTGGACACCGTGAAGCTGGTGAAGGAGGGGCCGCCGGAGGGCAAAGAGCATCACTGCCATGAGAACTATTATGAGAGTGTCCTGAAGGGCTCCCGCCTAGTGGCGGATGAGTGTGCCAAGGATGTAATTTTTGAATGAACATGCTCATGTGATCCTGTAACATGAAACGAGTTTATTTGCGCCATGGGACGCTTTCTTAATTTAAAATATTACCTTCTGTGCGGCCATTTATAAAATCTGAGAGTTGGCCAGTCATCGGCTTTTTCCCCCATGTAACTAGCACTGGGGTGTTCGGGATAAAAATGAGCACTCTTTACCCCAATTTTGGGTCCTTCGAGGGAGGTGTTCAGCGCAACGAACTAGGCAATCAGACTATAATGCTTTATCACTCTCACTTAGCCATAGAAGTCTACAATTTTAAATTTTGGCGAAGCCCCTGGTATTTGGAGGGCCGAACTTGGCACGCTATATACGCCTAAGCCGGACAAGGCCAACTCCTCGCCCAAAGCGGAAAAAGTCTTTAAGGATTTGAGACCTCTCGAACAGCGACAAGTCTCTCGCCTTATCATGACAGTAAGTTTTCAGCTTTCTCTACTGAGGTGCTCGTCCAAAAGAACCGGGATACAGGCGCAGTAGTTCTCCCACCGCTACCATAGCCGATATAACAGAACGTAAGGTAACAAAGCATGGGAGCCGGGCAAACCCAACATGTGACCAAAGACATGATTCAGAGCTGATGCATATAATGCTATAAGTTTGGGGTGCCGCACTGTTGAAAGTGTTCGAACTTCTGTCGCCGTATTATGGGGTAAAAAAGAGCCCTTGGCATACTTACCGTACCCTAACGTACGGGTGTGGATTGTCGTAAATGGACATATAAGAGAGAAAAGAAGAAAAACTTAAATAATGTAGTGATAGACTATCGATATGCATTGTTGTTTAAATAATACGTCGAAGCGTAATGGTACAAGTAGTGCAATAAGTAGAAAGCAGGACAATTTGAAATGTCCTATCCCAGGGCGAGCTGCGCATAGATTAGTAAAAAACTAGTATATCAATTATTATTAGAGACCACCTGGGGGTTCCCGTGTTCATCTTAGCTCCTTGCCGCCTTGGTTGTTGCTTCCGGAATGTGTCCGGCAATCATGCTGCCGAAAAGGGATTCCAGAGAGTTAGGCCCTGAAAGAGAAAAGGAATTATAAAGGTATACAACGCCTAGGGCGGTTAAGCCACATTGCGGGGCGTGTCTTGATCGTGGCTCCACCTATATGCTTGGTATTTTCAGTCCGTAGTTATGTACGCGCGGCACGGATTTCGTCACTTGACTGGGACTGGGACGGGGGTCAAATTGCTAGGCGAGCTCTGATCGTGCCAGGCTATCCTATTGCAGCTTGTTCCGAACTCATTTGAAGGTGTCCGGGGGCTGTGACGCCGAATCAGTGGTCTGCCTTAAAAGGCTTCTTTGTGCTTCTGTCGCAAGGGCCGCAGTGTGCTCTTCCGTGCGGAGTGAGCGTTCTGTATTTCCATTTACTATTATGACCCCCTGGGTCATAGCATCTTGAGCTTGAGGTATGTGTAATGCGGAACCGCATTAAATTTTGCGAATGTTGTCCGTCCGAGCAGTGCATGATAGCCACTGCGAAACGAGACGATATCGAAGATTAACTCTACGCTTCGGAAGTTGCCCGGTGATCTGAAGACCACTTCCAGTGTGATTGAGCCCATGTAATGGGCCTCTACACCTGGGATGATGCCTTTAAAGGTGGTTTTGCTGGGTTTTCTCCTCGAGGGATTAATACCCATTTTTCGCATTGTATCCTGATAGAGCAGGTTTAGGCTGCTGCCGCCGTCCATAAGGACACGAGTGAGGTGACATCCGTCAATGATGGGGTCTAGGACCAGTGCGGCGGATCCGCCATGACGGATGCTAGTGGGGTGGTCCCTGTGATTGAAGGTGATCGGGCAAGCAGACCATGGGTTGAACTTTGGGGCGACGGGCTCCATCGCATAGACGTCCCTTAGTGCACGCTTCCTCTCCCTCTTGGGAATGTGGGTTGCGTATATCATGTTCACCGTCTTCACTTGTGGGGGAAACCCCTTCTGTCATCCAGTGTTCGGCGGCCGGGGCTCTTCCTCGTCATCACTATGCAGCCCCTTCTCCTTCTTTTCGGCATTTAATTTGCCAGCCTGCTTGAACACACAGCACTCTCTGTTAGTTTGATTGGCTGGCTTGTCGGGGGTGCCGTGGATTTGACTCAAGCGATCCAGTATGCGATCCAAACTGGACGGAGCCGGAGTATTTCTTTTAATTGGTTTTTTCGCTGACCGGATCTAGAGCCTTTGAATCCGGCAATGACTGCCGTATCTTCGGTGTTATCGCCGTTATTGCGACGCTTTGGTCTGTTACGATGTTGCCTACCGTTAACATCTTTGGTATCCGAAGTGTCCGGATTCCTCGATGTGTTGTTGCTGCGAGCCAGCCAGCTATCCTCGCCCGCATAGAAGTGGGTCATGAGTGTTCCCTACCATCTCCATGGTTCCGGATATGAGCAATAGAACTTCGGTTAACCGCAACATCCTGAAGAACCAACCAAGGAAACAAGGATGGATTCAGCATCATCATAAGGATGTAGTATATAGTACGAGGAAAAATACTATCTCTTGAACTCCTAGGACAATTCTGGCAGCATAACGGCAGTAAAATGCTCGAAATGAGACATTCTGCAAAAGACGGAGTAGCACCATACTCAACATCATCACTCAAGGTTCTGAGATATTGCTAAATAGGTTACACCGGAGGTACTCAAACTGGGATAAGACTCTGATCAACCAATCCTAAGGGACTACGGAGTAGTAACACGTGATCCTGATAGACAGAAAAGAAAGCCTAGTTCCTTAACCCCGTAGGAAAGATAGGATGACTCAGATCAGAAGGGCATGAGATATAAGGAGTAAAAAGAGCCTTACGTTCCCTTCCACAATCAATTCCCTTACATAACTAAAGAATTTCTAGACTCAACTTCGACCAGGTTGGCTTGGAAATCCTACAGGCAGTCAGGCTCTGATGCCAAAGCTGTCGGGACCCCGATCCTATGTCACACCTATCTAGCATGTAACACATCATATCACTTTGCGGCTTCACGCACAGTATTCCCACGGGTGCCACCTTACCTGGCCCGGGACCGTTTGCGCCTTTTGGCTGACGTATATGATAGTGTCGCTAGCATCCATAAGACAAAGAACCCGGGTCGACATGGCTAGTCGTGAACCCAATGCGGCACTAACCCATGAGGACAGGCATACATGAATCCGGGCTGTAGCACTGGGCTAACAGGACTCCGGTAACCCGGGCTATAGCAGGCTAGGAAGGACTCCGGATGTCACCGCGTGACATTTGCCCGAAGGGACAGACACATGAACGAAGTGAAACACATGCCGGCCAGTCAAGTGTTCCGGGCAGTAGTGCTGGGCTAGCAGGACTCCGGTGAACCGGGCTATAGCGGACTACTATTGCTCGGAAAGCACTAGACTACATTTCCCCATATGATAGGCTGCCAAGGATAAACAACTAGATTGTCGGATCCCACACATAGCAATACACGTTACATGTACGCATAACATGCAAGTATGTGCTGTATAACATGGCATCACAACATAACGCAAACTCATATAGATAAAGGCCCAAAAGAGCCACATAGCATTAAATACCAACAGGGGTCTCATGACCCATCATTCAGAGCATATACAAACAACAAGCGGAAGCATTACATGTCTGAGTACAGACAACTACAAAAGAAAAGGCTGTGAGCCTGACTATCTACAACGTCCGATCAAGATCGTAGCTGAGGTACAAGCTACTCGTCGAAGTCCAAGTGGTACTACTAGTGAGACAGATGTCTCATCTGCAAAACATAAATAAAGCAAACCTGAGTACAAAGGTACTCAGCAAGACTTACATCAGATCCTATCATACATGCATTTGTATCAAGAAGGTAATGTGGAGTTTAGTTGCAGCAAGCCAGCTTTGACTCAGTGGCTATCCTGTACTACGACTGCTGGTAACTCTTTTGAGGTGGCGCACACGAGTCCACTAATCACCACATCAATACACTACTATGGATTCATTCCCGTCTTCCTACGAGAAGGCCATCAATAGCACTCACACTTGTCTTGAGCATTTTAGAGTATCCACTTCAAGTTGTCTATGTACCACGTAAGCATCCAAGAAGTCCATAACCGAGGACACGGCTATTCGAATAGATCATGATAACCCTGCAGGGGTGTACTTCTTCACACACGCTCTCACCACTTATCACCATGTACACGTCATGTACCTCGGCAACCTTCAAGCGGAAGCCTGGCGAGGGTGCCGGCCATGACCTGACTAACCACACAAGACTCTAGTCCAGGTTTATCGCCTATTCAGGTTCCATCCGCAAGGAGATCCGGCCGGGGTGTCGCTCACGGCCCCAAACAATGTGTGCAGGATTCCCAAGCCCACCTCGCCGGATGGATCTATGCTTGGTACACCGTGCCACTTGTGCCTAGTCTTTCCCAAGCCCACCTGGCCGGGTGCCACTTGGTAGACTACTAACACTACCTACAAACACCAGAAACTATTTGCAACTCCTGGACAGAGACCAAGTCGGTTAATAAGTCGAGAGAGGTCGAGTTACCGGAAACCAATGTGTGGTAGTATCTAGTCATTGGACAACATACACAGAACTCAGTGCTTAAGGACGGTTCCAGTGAGACAACCCACCATGTACTCCTACATGGCCTCTCACCTCTACCTTTACCAAATCGTGTTCACACATTTAACTCTCAGCATCAGAACACATCTAACACTCCAATTCATTCCCAATGAATAAGACGTGACACAACTCTAAGCAATAGCAGGCATGGCATGGTAGGAACACAACATGGCTCGATCAAATCCTACACATGCTGGTGGGTTTCAACTATTTACTGTGGCAATGACAGGTCATGCAGAGGAATGGGTTCAACTACCGCAGCATAAAGTAGCAGTTGATTCGCTGTTGTCCTAATGCAATAAAAGAGAGCAGGAGCGAGAGAGTGGGATCATGTCAGAATGAACAAGGGGGTTTGCTTGCCTGGTAGATCAATAGGGGGGCACTGCTCCACTGATAGGTACTCTCGAACACTTTCCGGAGCAGGACCAATCGAGAAGGAACGGTGTCGAAAATCAAACACAAGCATATGCAACATTATGATGCATGAACATGGCATGAGTATGTGATGTTGTATGAGCTAATGCAACTAGCAACACAATTAAATGAAGTTGGTTTGAATTCAAGATTCAAATTCAAACTCCATATATGATTAGTTAAATGCCATTTGTTTGTTTTGTACAAAACAGAGGACAAACATTGTTCAAACATGCATTAAAATGCCGTAAATAGATTCCTTGAATTTTTCTGATAATTTTTCATATATAAATTATTTCATTCTGAGTTATAGATTATTTTCTATGATTTTTAGAAGTTTATATCATTTTCTGGAATTTCCTAATTTATTTTAATACCAGAAAATGATATATTGCGTCAGCATGACAGCAGCATTGCGTCAGTAGGTCAAAGGCGCTGGCCAAGTCAAACCTGACGTGTGGGGCCCACACGTCAGTGACTCAGTTAGTTAACCGGGGGGTTTATTTAGTCTAATTAGGATTAGTGGGCACTGGGCCCACTGGTCAGTGACTAACTAGGTAACTAACCTAGATTAATTAGTGTTAATCTAATACTAACTAAAGATGTCAGGGGGGTGGCCCACGCGTCAGTGACACAAGGGGGAGGGTCAACCCCGGTCAGCGGGTCAAACCCGCCGGCAACTCGACGCCGGCGAGGCCCGAGACGGCGGCGCGGCTCGGAAAACGGCCACAAGGCACGAGCGAGGCTGTTCTTGGGCTCGTTGGAGAGCTCTTGAAGGCGCGCGTCTAGTGGTGGTGGAGGCCGGGCCTATGGTGGCCGGAGCCAACGACGGCGAGCAAGTCCGCGGCGGCCGGAGTTCGGTCGAGCTCGGGTTCGAAGCTGCAGTGGGCGTGGTGATGCGGGCGTAGCACCTAGGGCCTATGCATGGTGCGGGGAGAGGTTTGGACTTGCTGGGGTGACCATTTGGTCACCGGAGCTGCGTCGGCGACGAGCTCAGGCGGCGACGGTCACGGTCATCGGCGAGGCAGCGGCTACGGCATGCAAGCGAGCAAACGGAGAGGGAGAGGAGGATCAACAGCTCACAGCGGTCTCGGTGGGCTTGACGGCGAGCTCGGGGATGCACTGAAGGCGGCGGGGCGGGGATGGGGATCCACGGCGGCCGGAGATGAAGACGGCGGCAATGGAGGCGCTCCAGGGCCTCCCGAGGCGCGTGGATCGACGGAGAGCTTCAGGGCGAGGTGGCGGAGCTCGCAGACACGGAGAGAGGGCGAGGGGGAGGCGGTGGCTCCGGCAATGGTGGCCGGTGGCGACGGCAGCGCTCGGCCGTGAGTGAGAAAGCGAGGGAGAGGAGAGGAGAGGGCTGGGGGGAGTGAGCCGTGTTCAGGGGGGTGCTTGGCGTCGTCGGGTGACTCCAGCGGCGAGCCGGGAAGCAGGTAGTGGCCGGCGTGTGCTCGCGCACGGCGGCCACGCACGCGCGTCCTCCTGGCGGGAGGTGGAGGACGACTGGCATCGCCAGTCGGCTGGGCCGGCTAGAGGAGCTGGGCCGCCAGCTGGGCTGCCAGGCAGGTAAGGCCAGGTGAGCTTTTCTCCATTTTTGTTTTCTTTTCTATTTTCTGACCTTTGTTTTGATTTAATAAAAATACTAAATCACGTTATTTTCTTCTGAAAATTTTTGCAGGGGCCTAAAGGATTATTCCAAAGCCCCTCACCAAAATTCAGAATTATTGGACAATATTATATATATATATAAATATTTATCCAACGCAAATAATTACTGGATTAATTCCAAATGACCAAAATAAATATTTATGAGCTCCTGAAAATATTGGTTTGAATTTTACCTCTGCCCAATATTTTCAGAGAGAGACATGAACATTTTCTTGGACACTTTTGGAGCAATTTTTATCTGGGTCATTTCCAGAAATGATTTCTGAGGGATTTACAAATCCCCATTTCAAATTTAAATGAAATTTAAACGTGATGCACACATGACTAGCTAGCCTAGGTCATACCAAAACTAGGGATGTGACAGAATATTTGGGAATTTACAGACCAAGAATTAGGGTTAGAAGACCGAGGGGCCCATAAGCCAGGGGGCGCCCCCCTTAGGGCGTGCCCTGGAGGCTTGCGGCCTCCTCGGGACTCCTCTGACCTCATCTCCAAGTCCAATGTGTATCTTCTGGTCCAAGTAAAATCATCGCGAAAGTTTTATTCCGTTTGGACTTTGTTTGATATATCTTTTCTGTAAAACTCAAAAACAAGGGAAAAACTAGAAACTGGCACTAGGCTCTAGGTTAATAAGTTAGTCCCAAACGTAATATAAAATAGCACATTAATGCATATAAAACATCCAAAAAAATAACATAATAGCATGGAACAATCAAAAATTATAGATACGTTGGAGACGTATCCAGCATCCCCAAGCTGAATTCATGCTCATCCTCGAGTAGGTAAGTGCAAAAAACATAATTTTTTTATGTGGAATGCTACCTAACATATTTATCCATGTAATTTATTTATTGTGTCATGAATGTTCAGATCCATAAGATTCAAAACAAAAGTTTAATATTGACATAAAACAATAACACTTCAAGCATACCAATAAAGCAATCATGTCTTCTCAAAATAACATGGCCAAAGAAAGTTATCCCTAAAAAACCATATAGTCTGGCTATGCTCCATCTTCATCTCACAAAGTATTAAATCATGCACAACCCCGATGACAAGCCAAGCAATTGTTTCATACTTTTGATGTTCTCAAACTTTTTCAACTTTCATGCAATACATTAGTGTGAGCCATGGATATAGTACTATAGGTGGAATAGAATATGGTGGTTGTCGAGAAGACGAAAATAAGGAGATAGTCTCACATCAACTAGGCGTATCAACGGGCGATGGAGATGCCCATCAATAGATATCAATGTGAGTGAGTAGGGATTGCCATCCAACAGATGCACTAGAGCTATAAGTTTATGAAAGCTCAAAAAAGAAACTAAGTGGGTGTGCATCCAAATCGCTTGCTCACGAAGACCTAGGGCAATTTGAGGAAGCCCATCATTGGAATATACAAGCCAAGTTATATAACGAAAATTCCCAATAGTATACGAAAGTGACAGCATAGTTGACTCTCTATCATGAAGATCATGGTGCTTCTCTGGCCTCTTTTTTTGTGGGCTTCTTTGGCCTCTTTTATTTTTTATAATGTCTGGAAGCTCATCCCAACTTGTGAGGGAATTATAGCTTCAATCATCCTTTCCTCACATGGGACAATGCTCTAATAATGATGATCGTCACACTTTTATTTACTTACAACTCAAGAATTACAACTCGATACATAGAACAAAATATGACTCTATATGAATGCCTCCGGTGGTGTACCAGGATGTGCAATGATCTCGCATATCAAATGACATCAAAAAAGGACAATCCATGAAAACATCATGCTAGCTATCTTACGATCATGCAAAGCAATAAGACATTGATGGTGCATGTCATAATAAAACTGAATGGTGGAAGTTGCATGGCAATATATCTCGGAATGGCTATGGAAATGCCATAATAGGTGGGTATGGTGGTTGTTTTGAGGAAGGGTATATGGTGGGTTTAATGCACTGGCGAAAGTTGCGCAATACTAGAGAGGCTAGCAATGGTGGAAGGGTGAGAGTGCGTATAATCCATGGATTCAACATTAGTCATAAAGAACTCACATACTTATTGCAAAAATCTATTAGTCAGCGAAACGAAGTACTACAAGCATGCTCATAGGGGGATAGATTGGTAGGAAAAGACCGTCACTCGTCCCCGACCGCCACTCATAAGGAAGACAATCAATAAATAAATCATGATCCGACTTCATCACATAACGGTTCACCATACGTGCATGCTACGGGAATCACCAACTTTAACACAAGTATTTCTACAATCCACAATTACTCACTAGCATGACTCTAATATCACCATCTTCATATCTCAAAACAATAATAAGGAATCAAACTTCACATAGCATTCAACGCTCTTTATATGAAAGTTTTTATTATATTCCTCTTGGATGTCGATCATATTTGGACTAAATTTGTAACCAAAGCAAATTACCATGTTGTTTAGAGATACTCTCAAAATAATATAAATGAAGCAAGAGAGTTCAACAATTTCTATAAAATTAATCCACCGCCGTGCTCTAAAAAGATATAAGTGAAGTACTAGAGCAAAATTGACTAGCTCAAAAGATATAAGTGAAGCACATAGAGTATTCTAATAATTTCTTAATTCATGCGCGTCTCTCTCAAAAGGTGTGTACAGCAAGGATGATTGTGGCAAACTAAAAAGCAAAGACTCATATCATACAAGACGCTCCAAGCAAAACACATATCACGTGGTGAATAAAAATATAGCCTCAAGTAAATTTACCGATAGACGAAGATGAAAGAGGGGATGCCATTCGGGGCATCCCCAAGCTTAGATGCTTGGTTTTCCTTGAATATTACCTTGAGGTGCCTTGGTCATCCCCAAGCTTAGTCTCTTTCCACTCCTTATTCCGTAGTCCATCAAATCTTTACCCAAAACTTGAAAACTTCACAACATAAAACTCAACAAGAAAACTCATGAGATCCGTTAGTATACGAAAATAAGTCGCCACTTTTTGGTACTGTTGTGTAACGCCCGGATAATTAAGCTACAATAACCCTCTACTAATGATGCCCCGTCACAATGATTACCATTGTGAAACTCGCGTTGATTCAAAACCGGTTCGAATTCAAATTTAAGTTAAAGTCAAAAGTAATAGTTTTCAAATGTCAAAACTAAAATGTGCAAACAGTGGCAAATAATTCATAATATTATTGGTGGAGAGACCAGTTTTTTATAAAAAATTTGAGTGCTAGAAAATAATAAAATTGTGTCTTAAAAAATTATATAAATCCCTTTAATAATTTCTAAAATATCAAACTAATTTATCTGAGTCCCACACTTTTTGCGACAGAGGTATATTTAATAATACTACTTTGGAAACTAGTTTTGTATTTTATTTAAAATAGAATAATGTGAAAATCAAATAGAAACAATACACAGAAATAAATAAAAGTAAAATAAAGAAAAAAAACTAGAAGAAAGGAGAAAAACCCCTCTCCTCCCCCAGGGCCACTTGGCCCAGTTGGCCTGCTGGCCCAGCAGCCCACCTCCACCCCTCCTGCTATGTTGCTACAGTGAAGGCAGGGGGCATGGAGGCCATCCACCAGTCGACCAACGCCGTGGAGGCCATCCACAGCCTCCCCCTCACCTATATCGCCCTCCCCCAACGAGAACCCAAGCTACACTCCCCCCTTCAGCCACTCCTCTTCCCCTCTCGCCTCCCCTCATGGATTTGGATGCGCGAGACGCTGCCATAACCATGGGTTCCCTCGTCACTACGGCCATCATCGTTCCCTTCGTCTAAGCTCGCGCCAAGAGCTTACACAGCCTCGCCTTCGTCGACTCCGAGCAGTAGATTGATTCTAGCCCCACTGCTTTAGTCAGATCCCAGTCTTCCTCATCTACGGTAACCACCGCCAACACCATCGATCCGCCGGATACTGCGCTCCTAAACTGACAACGGGCCACTCGTGTGCTCCTCGGTGAGCCACCACACTTTCTCCCTCTATGCGAGGCTCGATCCCGAGCCTCTAGCCGTCTTCTCCGCCACGACCATAGCTCCATCGTCACCCAATCGTCATCGTACGCCTGCGACCAGCCGATGCTGCTTTGCTTGTTGCTTCTACTGCATCGCTACTGCTACCTCTACTTCCCCACTGCGTTCCACCGTGGTGGGGCTGCTCGCCGTGGCTACCCATCGTCCCGAGGGCAGCTGGGCACTTGGATGTGCTCATGGCACACCTACGCTGCCGCCTGACCCGCTAGATCATCAAGACCGACTCCCCTGCGCTCGATTCCATCGAACCGAGCTCCGGCTGCCGCGTCGCGCCGTGCTACTCTCCCTCGCGACACTCCTACCCCATGCCTCGCATGCTGCTATGCGTCGCGCCGCCCCACTGCTCCTTGCCACCACGTGGTTCGCCTCCACCCCACGCGCGCCGCGCTTCCCCTCTGGCCCAGCCCTGGCTAGCCGCTCCGCTCGCCCCGCGACCTCCCGCTCGTCGCCGTTGCACCCTGCACTGCCCGCAGCTCACTCCCGATGAAGTGGCTCTGCTCAACTCGCGCTACCGCTACCCATGCAACCCTGCCGCTGCCGCCACACCTGACCCCTCCGGCTCCGCTCCGTCCTATGTCCCGGCCCCGCTGCGTCTGCTCCGGCTCGTCGCGCCCCCTGGCCGCGCTGCGCCCGGGCAGGCTTCGGCCCCGATAGGTTTCGGTGTCAAGATCGGCAGATCTCAAGTAGGGGGTCCCGAAGTGTGCGTCTGAGGATGGAAGGTAACAAGGGACAAGTGGGACATGATGTTTACCCAGGTTCGGTCCCTCTTAATGGAGGTAAGACCCTATGTCCTGCTTGACTGTATTTGATGAGTATAGGGGTTACAAGAGTTGATCTACCTCGGGACATAATGGCTAAACCCTAAATCTCTAGCTTATGAGAATTTTGATAGCCTCTACAGAATAAACCCTCCGGTTTATATACACACCAGAGGGGCCTAGGTTGTACAGAGTCAGTTTGTGGGGGATCAAAATAACATATCCGGACACCAATGTTGCCGTCCACGCATACAGGAGTCCTACCCCAGACATGGGGGGGGGGTCTTCTGCTTTTATCTTCACGGCCCATCAGTCCGGCCCAAATTGAATAGCCCAGACACCCGAGGACCCCCTAACCCAGGACTCCCTCAGTAGCCCCCAAACTGGCCTTCAAATGACGATGCAGTATCCGGCTTATGTCTTCATCTTTTGCAAGGTTGCTTCTTCATCATACCTTGGACGGATAACAGTCCGGCCCTGACTTCCACGTTCAACCTTTATGACTCCTTCCCTGTCATCGCCTCGATTTCCACGCATTGGGCGAATGCGAACAGTCCATAATATTTTTTACCAAAAAGAAAACCCCTGTCCACATAGGGACGACACCTATATAAAGAGGTTAGATCCCCAAGTGCCATCCACATCATGCAGAGAATACTAGGACTAGCCACGAAAAACTTCAAACACATGGCTAGTGCCCCAGGCTCTTCTTCGCGCCCCCATGGCCCTCAAGAGGGTGATTGGCAAAGCTGTTCAGTGACTCATCTTCAGTTGAGTCAACTCTAGATGCAGGGATATCTCCCCCTCACAGATCTAGTCTCTGTACGAGCGGGATTGGCTTTGATTGGCAATGATGTACTAGCCAAAAATTCCTACCCCAATAAGGAGGAGAGGGTTTGATTCGTTTCGTTTCTCTTGAAGGGCTTAGTATTTCCGATCAATCCCTTTCTCAGAGGTCTATTGGTGTTTTATGGCACCCAACTGCACAACCTCACCCCTGGTTCAATTTTGCACATCCCAGGCTTTGTTGCTCTCTACGAACTATTTCTGGGCTGCGAGGCCCATTTCGAACTATGGAGAAAGTTATTTTGCCTCGTCCATCGCCATTGAGGGGGCTCCATATTTGAAGTGGGTGGCGTCGAAATATGGCACATAGCCGGATCAGGCAACCCTATTGGAACTCCCAAAGAGGTATCCTAGAATGGTCTTTAGAGTGGTTTTATATTGATGATGTCCCACTTTCGGACCCAGTTCAACGTGGACTCCCTGAATTTTCCAGTGCTCCTATGAAGAAACACCTTAATTGGCATCCCCGGAGTCCCAAGGAGGAAGACAGTGCAGAAGTAAAAAGGCTGGTCAGGAAGGTCAGATTACTGGCTCATACCGAGCTCTCTATAATCGAAGTGATGGCCATTGCAATAAAATGATGTATCTAACCCCTTCAGTCTAGAGTAACTCCTTTATGGTGCTACAACAGTGAAGACGATGCATCTCTTTACAGACGGAAGGTTCCGGACACCCCGGCCAAACTGGCCATGATACTGGTCGATTTGTATAAAGGGGAAAAAGAAGACTTCCTTTGCTTAAACTGCCGAGAAGGTTATTCCATGTACAACCCCATTGAATGGGTAAGATTTTGATTATCAATGCTGCTTTACTACAAATGAGGCATGCTAATCAAATTGTTCTTTGTTGTCCTAAAACATTCATGGAGGAAAATGATCAAGGACATTCACTATCCTGCCCCACAGCCAGAGGATTATAATCGCAACGAAGACCCTGGCTTCTGCGAGGATCCGGATATATACATAAAGTTCGATGATGGATTATTTTATCAGGCGAGCCTTGATGGCTCGGAAGTGGCTATTATGGTCAACTACCCCCTCCCCTATTCCTTCTCCATCATAAGTATTCAAAAATGTTTCTTCAAAAAGGACCCCTTACTTGCACCTTATCCTTTGTAATAAACCGTACTTCATAGGACCGGTGCTCGACAAGCCGTACTACCTCGAGGACGGCCTCTACGCGGGGCGATCATTCGAAACGAAAGGAATCTGGGAGCGCTGTCGAGCCTTCTCGTCCTTCGAAGAGGTATGTCCTTTGATATATGCCTAAGCATGAGATCTTTCCTCCTGTACCTCCATTTCAGGAGGAGTATGCGGCAAACTATGGGAAAATGCCCTGCTAGCCGAATGCCAGCTAATCCGGCACCGGACTCATCAACTAGAACGAGGGCTGATACAATGCCTGCTCTGCCTCTTCAAGAGGATTTGGATGACGTAACCGTCACAAATTCTGAGGTAGAGAGCATAATGAATCATCGTTGACTGAAAGAGGCCATGCGTGCTCCAGTTTTCTCTGAGCATGAATTTACCGCACTCAGTTCTGCGGATGCATATATCCGAGCCACCCGGGACGGACTTGCGAGAGTTACTCAACTGTTTTCAAAGGATATGCAGGTAATAGTTTGTGCAATTTTAATATATATATATATATATATATATATATATATATATATATGCCAGTAGACCCCGAGACTTGAAGCGGTTAGGCCAAAAGATTTAAGGATCGTTACAACCTACAGGTTCTCAGGGAGAAGAATAACGCATTGTCCCAGGAGCTGAAGACAAACTAGATTAAGCTGAATGCCGCCACCATAGAGCTTGCAGAGATGAAGAAGGCCACAATGACCATTGATCAGAAGAACAAGCTTGAGGAGAAAAAGGATAAACAAGTCGGAGAGATAAAAGCTTAAAGGCGCAGTTATCGACAGCATAGCGAGAAAATAAGAAGTTGAAAGGAAGCATATTCCGTATGACCTTTTGAAACATCTAAAGGATGTAGATCATCCCACAGTCCGGATTGTCATAACTTTGTTATTGCAGGTCTGTTAACCAGTCGACCTGAGGAGGAAGTATCTGGATTTCGAGGCGACGTGCTTAAGGAACTGTTCGTTATGCATGAACAAGCCCGAAAAGCTATGAGAAGTATGGCGAAGGCTTTATGGCCATCTGATGCCCCTCCAAAAAGTATGGAGGGATTGGCGAACCTGTCCAAAGGTGCCCGACGCTGTTTCGAGCTATGGAAGGCGTCCGCATGTCGGTAAGGTGCACGAGAAGCATGGGCGATGGTAAAAACACGCTACACCGGACTCGATCCAAATCATATGGCTCGAGTTGGACCTCGAGGGCCCGACGGAAAGGAGATTCCCAGGAACTTGGTGTATGACCAAGTGATGATAGCTACGAAGTACTTGGAAGAAGACTGTAGTTTAGACAGTCTTATAGATGGTATAGATAAGGCACTATTGCAGGATGGTCCAAACGCGACACTATGATCAGAGACCCTTCGACGAAACTGTGTGCGATGCCATAATTGCAAACGGTGGTGTAAAAAACCCATCAAAAGGGTGCAAAACGTTTGTGCTAACGGATGCATCAAACAAGGTTTATATTTTAGTTGGGTGTGCGATGCAAGGCATATAGTTCAGTTCAATTAACTGTTTGCGATGAGGAGGAACAAAAGAAACGGGAAGCTAGATGAAGGTGTGTGTGATATATAGTATACGGTTCACTAGGATGAACTGTGTGTGATTACGCAACACAATGGAAACGGTTCAACTGAACAAGATGTGTGTGATACGCGGCAAACAGGTCCGTAATTAGAAATGTGTGCGAAGACCGATAATAACATAGACGATTCTTGCTAATAAGCCATGTGATTTGCTCTTTCTACAATAATAAGATGTGTATATATATAACTAAAATAAAAAACCAATTACATAAGTGACTATACAGATCATTCGCACACACCTCAATAAATAATTTCATGCATTCTAAAGTAGGAGAAACGATCGTCTAGTCATCTACTTCTTGTGACGCTCCTGCCACTGCTCTGTGGCTCGATCCCTCGTCTGGGGCAGGAAGAAGACACTTCCTCATGTGAACGATCCACCTGTACATCTCGTAGCTTGTGTACGCGTCCTTAACCACGTACTTGACATGTTTTCCATCTAGTCTCTCGTGCCACATACTGTGCCAGGCGTTCTTGTCCTTCTTTCTCTCATTCTTCATCTTCATGTAGTAGTGGTCGATGATGGCTGAGGCGAGGTCAACCAGGGAGTTTATTTTGTTTTTGTCGTTGCCCCAGACCTTGTAGTGGTGCTGGATGTTGACAAGATTCGGGCATTTCAAGCCTGAAACCTTGAGAGCTTTTAGATCGTTGGTGCTGTCGACCATCGCGAGACTATAGACGGAGCTGTTGATAAACCTGGAGAAACACTCGCAAGGCCTAGTGGCAAGCTGGTAGTGGTAGAAGAGGACGTCATGTCGCATGCATAACTAGGCGACGACAACCTTCTGATCATGCCCAGCACGACCGATGGTATACTCGAGGTCGAAGACGACCACATAGTACTTATCCTCGGCAAGGAACAACTCCATAGTTTGGATGGAGCTCTCCATCGAGACCGCATCGTTCGTGTACACCACTGAGAGAGCCTTCCCCCTCACGTGGATGTCCACTACGTGATGCGTGGTGAACTGCCCGCCGTTGTCGTCGTCGGCCGCTCGGAGCCCCATCGGAGCCACGGGGATCGCCATTGGAACCGCTGGATATCCTCTCTATATGTTTCGTCATGGGTGTGCTCATTGTGTCATGTGACGCGAGAGATGAAGGTAAATGGCCGCAGGAATAAATAGCGGCCGGGTGGCCTGGATTCTCGGTGCGCCCGCATGGCAGTTTTTGCAGCAGGTAACTGCATTGTTGTGTCGCACCCGGCGCAGCCACATGGACACGAACGTGCGTGATTGTGCGCCGACGGGACGTGAGCAGAGCTCGATGCGTCTGCCTGAACCGCAAGCAACCACACACATAGAGAGCAGTTGAACACGTAGGAAATGGTCGCCTACAAGCCGACCGATAGTTGCGTCGCTGCATAGTGCGCGGCCGTGTGCTACTACCTCGGTATAGGTCTATAGTCCCCTTTATATTCTATGCCATACTTTGCCCTCAAATTAACCCACAAAATGTTAATGCATGTTATAAAAATTATATAATTGGAAACTATGTTCAAATATGAATCCAACTATATAATCTTTGGCGACATGCATTCGTATTTTATTAGTTAAATCATACTTATAATCCAGGACGGGGGTATGGTAGGTAATTAAATCACAAACGTTTTCTATTAACCGTATGTGTAGGTGGCCTTTCGTCCTCCTCTCGCACATCTTGTCACCCCGCTGCCACAGACGGCTTACAGCGCAAGCTTGCGCAATGCGCAGGGGCATTCTTTTGGCCAAACAATGGTACCAATGAATCATCGATGAGCCCATTCCCGCGCAACCTCGTAGGTTCCTGCCCGACTCGGTGAAATCCCCCAAAATCCCAATGCTTACCGGCCTACTATATAAACCCTCATGGCTGGCAAGTCCTGCATTAGATATCCCCCTCACTACCTGTAGCTTATCTCGTTTTCTTCTCTCAGAATCGTCAATGGCACCGGTCCATCATCGTCGCTCAGCCGCTCCGCCCATCCGAGGACAGCTCCAGCTGGGAGGCTACACCACGGCGGTGGCTCATTCTGCATCTTGTGTAGTGTGCATGGCGTTCATGTTGGGTGTGCGCGGAACACCGACCACACGCTCCGCCGCCGCTACTCATTGGCAGCTGTTGCCGGCCGCCACACCACCGTCGAAAGCCAGGACCATTGCCCGCTCCATCGCCATGGCCCAAAGGCAGGAGGTGGCCGTTGTGTCCGCCACCCCACTGTCGGCCACGGTGGCCATCACCCGCTCCGCCACTCGCGGCCCGAAGGCGGGAGGTGGTGGTCGCGGCCGCCACCCCATCGTCCGCCGCTGTGGCCGCCAGCCCACCATCGACCGTTGGGCTCATCACCTATTCCGCCACCGCCGCCCGAAAGCGGGAGGCAGAGGTGGATGCCCGCACGTGCATCAACGACCTTGCGCGCTACACCCAGTTCCTACGGGATGAGGAGGATCGCCTCCTGAGCATGCAAAGAGCCTTACCACCGCCATGGCCGCGGCACACGCCGCCTCAGAGGTGAGGAATCAGGAGATCTACGAGGAGAACCACCGCTTCGAGTGGGGTCGTGTGGGGCGGCAAAGGACGTTCTAGGTGAGCGTCGCTGAAGCTGCAGCAGTGACAGGCACAATATTGTAGTTGTCCAGCTCGTCGGTAGGCTCCTCCTCCTCTGCCTCTTATTGAGTGCGCTCGACAGAGGAGAGGCAGCCGGAAGTAGTACAAAGCCCCTCCGTAGTAGTAGTATTTAGGTGCCGTGGTGCTCGAAATTCATCCCCATTTCTTGCATGGGACATAAGCATAAACTCATGGACAAATATATGATTTTACAATCCATGTTGGTGCACCAGAAAATGTGCATGTAGTATAATTTTGAATTGTACATCTGAAATGGCTAGAAAACCAATTTAATGTATAAAATGTCCAAACAAACCCTGAACAATTCCAATTCTTTTACGACACACATATAGTTGCATGTTCACTTCATACAAAAGGTCTAGCAATTCAAACACCGTCCATTTCCGATCTGACCCCATTATGTAATTCAAATCAAGATGAAAAATCAAGTTAATCCAACACAATTTATTATCAGGTCTAGCAATTCAAACACCGTCCATTGCCGATCTGACCCCATTATGTAATTCAAATCAAGATGAAAAATCAAGTAGATCCCACACAATTTATTGTCACCAACCATGTGAGATGTAGCACAAAATATCCTGGAGCACCGTCGGTGTATAGTACGCCTATGGCTTACGCGATAAGGTGCGTCGGCTACAGTCCACAGCTGGTGTGTCAAGCACTATAGCTCGCTCCCCAAATATCATTTCACTGTTCAATTGTCGCTGGTGAAAGATGGGGACGTGGACCCGCGTTGTGAGGGCAACTTTGGCGGCCCACTCCAGCGAGAGCGCGGCCCCAGCCGCCATGCACGTGCTAACAAGGTGGATGAGCGCGGCCACAATCTGCGACCAGGTGGCCAAGGCAGCCCAAACGGCCGCTGTTGCTTCTCAGGTGGCAGCAGCAACATCTGCCTCGGGGATAGCAACTGGCGAGAGCGGCACAACAGTTGTCTGTTCTACAGCGGCGGCCTTAGCCCTGATGGAGGCCACCCATGCCTAGCTTGTGGCAGTCACCGCACAAATTGAATGAAGCTTCTTCGACAACGGTCGGCAACCAACAGCCGAAGAGTTGGCAATCATCGAGAGTGTTCGAGCAGCCGTCCGTTCCTCCGCCGCACACCTTGCGACTACGGAGCCCGTCCAAGCCCAGATCGCGGCCACCCACGCCCAATTCGTGACGGCCTTTTCCAAAGAGATGGCAGATGCGAATGGTGAGATGCTTACCGAGTATGGTGCGATGGATGCCATGGAGCCCCTTCCCCAGGAGACCGTCCGGCGCGAGCTGGACATGGAGGCGGCGATGAAGATCGACAAGCACCAGCCATAGTAGCACTCTTTGTTTTGTTTAATTAAGAGTGCCAGTCCAATAACTTATTTTTGTTCAACATACGACTTTCTTCAAACAATTTTATTCACTTTAATTCTCTGATGTAACAATTTCCTCCTATATGATTTTAACAACTACATATTCACCCGTTCCATAATAAGTGTGGTATTTTCAGTTCATTGAGATCCTGGCATGAGCAACATCCATATTATGAGAAGGTTATGACTTATGTCTGTATGATGACATTTACTTTAGGGTGTGAGAAATTTTCACAAAAGTTTCACCAAAACCTCATATGTGAAAAAACAATCCAGGCCGTGAACTATTAATCATTGGTTATCAACAAACATAATTAATGTTTTGTTATTAAGAACAGTATTTGATTAGTTAGTGGATGTAGCGAAAAATTATATCCTAAGAGCCTGTTTGGTGCTGGCCAAAGATTTTTCTCTCTTAATGCATAGTACGCTCCTTGTATGCATGTTGTTTTTATAGTTTATATCAATTTCAAGGTATGAGATTGCTAACCGGACATGTCACTCAGTTTGTTGTTTTTATAGTTTCCCTTGCATAATGAGCTATATGCATGTTGTCTTTACCAAGGTTACCTTGCCTGCATGAGTATGAATGTATATGATTTTTTATTAATAATTATTCAGGATACAATTGAAATTATGTTCATGTTGATTTATTATCGTGAATGACTGTATCAACCATGGTGATGAAGCTCGGCCTAGGCTACAAGCCACTCCGGTGATCTCCTGACGGCCTCTTATACCCCTCCTACTTGCTTGTTTGTTCTATGATCTTCCTTTGTGAGGTGTAATTGTTCAACTTTGTTCATAGTCGAGCATTGGATGATATTGTATTCGTCATGATGTACATGGTTCGTGAACTATGCCAACCTGCAGCTTTGTTGTACTAGTAATAGTAGGATAATGCAAGTTTTGACAATCCATACATATATCTACATGTTCAGTGTCTCTCCGGTTTTTGATCTGTCTGTCTTCTAACCAAGTGAAACTAAGAACATACACTTTGATCGATGCAGGATTCAACATGTTCTTCGTTTATTGCCTTCTTATTGTTGTTACCGAATGTTATGAATTGCCATTGTGATTGAATTTGTTTCAGTCATAGAGATTAGCTCCTTTACTTGCTCTGTTTTGGTTAAGATTGATGATACCATGGATAAGAGCACGCACATTACTACTGAATTTGTTTCCTGTATGTGTCTACTAATCATCAATTACTACTAGTTGGCTTTTACATGCTAACCACTGTTGATAGTTAGATACTAGGGATGTGATGCGCCAATTGTACACATGCATTTCCAAGTTAATTTAGTGTTGGTGTTGATTTGATGCCCATGTTTAGAAACAAATTACAATAGCTAAATAGGTTAATCTTCTTGGTTTGTTCTCGTGCAGGTGATTGATGAGCTGATCTTCTTCCACCAGTGGTAGGGGAGTGATGCTGGAGCAGTACATCGATCAGCAGATCACCCTGTCATTTGGGCAAGGAGAAGCTGGGATGGCCCTAATGCAGTAACATCACCATGTGGCAAGTCCAGTAGATGGACACAACATTGGTGCCTCGGTGATGGGATAAACTACATGTACCAGTAACACGATATTTGTGCTTCTCATTGATGTTATGTGTGAATAGCTAAATTTGTGCTTCTCGTCCAATCTATGTTGATGTTCGCTCGTGCACTTGTTGGGCTTTTTTGCTGTGCACTTGCACTTGTAGAACTATTTTGTTGTGCACTTGTTGGGCCTTGAACCCTGCTATGTAGAGGAGTTGATCGATGCTTTATTGTATTTCATGTGATGTGTTACTTAAATGAGATATACTGAAATATAGTATTATACTGTATTTGTTTTCTAATGGGCCTATCCTGAAATGTGCATGCTTTTGAAAAAATAATGTGGCATCCCAAATAAATCAAACCAATTCAACTAAGAAAATAGGTATTGGGTTGGGCCCATGTCCGCTAGATTGGTAGATTGGGCTGTGAAATTTATGATAATTGGGCTAGGCCCATGTAGGCTGGTGGACTGGGCTATGAAATATATGATGATTCCATTTGGTCACTAACAATGCCACATCAGCTCAGCCACATCAGATCCTATGTGGCTCAGGCAAATGGGTAATGCCCTTTCTGAAATTTTGATCATTAGTCTATCTACGACAAAAATTCCAAAAAGGTCATGTTTGTTCATTCTTGACGGCCAACTGTTGACCATGTGAATTTGGTCAGAAAAGGTCAATAAATGATAGCAATGACGAATCAACGACCAAAATGGGAAGTCATAATTGACCATATTTCTTGTAGTGCAGGAGACTTTTCTCTCTGGTCAACTCTTTGTGTTTGGGGGCTTCGCTTTGCGGGCCAATTCAATTGGTCACCTCGAGCAGATCAACAGCTATGCCCCTGGTCACTAGTTCAGATTTGGAAGCTTGAATTACATTGCTGATATCCGAGGAGACTTGATCTTCAAAAGGTTCTCGGCCTCGGCTGCCGCTCCTCATCTACATGAAGGAAGCCCGTCGGATCCACCATCAGATTCCGTTCAAGGATCAACTCTCGTGCCTGCCCTGGTCTTAGATCCAGAGGAGACCACTTTGTTAGAAGACGGGAGGACAAACCCCGCCGGACCCTCTTCCATTGCGGAGCTTCCTGTCAGAGACCCAGAGGTGACCATGTTGTCAGTGGGCCCGGAGTCAAATAGGACTCTTTCGGTCATCGGAAAGCTGGACTCACCTCTGGATGTCAACTCCGAACTCTCAAAGTCACATGTCCAGCTTACACAACTAAATGAAGCTCTGGACCTGATGTGATCTCTCGCCATCATAGAAGTGTCACTTCTGAACTATGCCCAGCCTGAGCGGGGAATTTTATGTCCCACCCACCACCCACTTAATAGCCACTATCGAGGACCTAACCAACATGCTAGACTATGCCTACGAAGACATCGATGGTATGGACGACAATGACGGAGCAGAACCAGGCCAAAACCCGCCAATTACTCGGCGTTGGACGAACACTTCTACTTACGATGTGTAGATGGTGGATAGCCCAGGAAGAAGGATGACGATGAAACTCAAGGTCTGATTGAGGACAAGCCCGTCGAGGCACCACTATAGCGTCGACGTCGGCGGCGCCGCTCACGATCGCGTCGAGAGAAGGAAAGAAATACCGGCACCAGAGACAATGACACTTCGGACAATGCCGAAGACTCCGACCACCGCGTCGAGCCTGCATTTGAGTAGGATGAGTGGGACGAGGGGCAAGTCAACCCAGACGAACTTGTCGAGCATGAGGATTCGGAAGATAGTAACTATCTATCGGCCTCCGAGGAGGATGTTAGCCTCGGTAACGAAGATTTCATCGTACCAGAGGAACCCCTCGAGCAACAACGCTTCAAGCGACAACTCATCGCCACTACAAGGAGCCTGAAAAAGAAACAACAACATCTTCAAGATGAACAGGATACGCTCAATGACAGATGGACCAAGGTCCTGGCTGCCGAAGAATAGGGCCTCGAGCGACCAACAAAGAGCTAACCTAAGAGCATGCTACTACCACAATTTGACGACGAGGCCCTTGAGCCAATACTGTCCAGATACAGTCATGCTGATGAACCGGACTGACCATCGCGTGGACGGGACAAAGCGGCCAATTATGCCGAACACCAGCCCGTGGCACCTCGCCATAGAGGCAAAGAGGCAGCGGCTCCGGGCTACACGTACGACTTACATCAGGACCTGGACAATAGAGCCAGTCAGACCAGATCAATCTACGGATCAAAGGGACGTGCTCCAACACGAGATGACAACCATCAAGCCTGGCACGACAAACATAACTAAGTTCGAGCCGAGAACCAAACACGGATGTCATCCAAACTCCGTCGTGATGTTGCCCGATATAGAGGCGCCGCACACCCCATGTGCTTTATTGATGAGGCAATGCAGCACCAGTTTTTGGAAGGGTTTAGACCCGTAAACATCGAGGCATATGACGGAACGACAGATCCCGCTGTATGGATTGAAGACTTTCTTCTCCACATTCACATGTGTCGCGGTGATGATCTCCACGCCATCAAATACCTCCCCCTAAAGTTAAAAGGACCAGCACGGCAATGGTTGAATAGCTTCCTAGAGAACTCCATTGGCAGTTGGGAGGACTTGGAGGATGCTTTTCGAGACAACTTCCAAGGCACTTATGTCCGGCCACCGGACGCTGATGACCTTAGTCACATATTCCAGCAACCCGGAGAGTCAGCCCGCAAACTATGGACTCGGTTCTTAATCAAAAAGAACCAAATCTTCAACTGCCCAGACACTGAAGCCGTAGCGGGCTTTAAGCATAGCGTCCGTGACGAATGGCTTGCCGACACCTCAGTCAGGAAAAGCCAAAAACTATGGCAGCTCTTACAGCACTTATGACCCGCTTATGCGTGGGCGAAGATAGCTGGCTGGCTCATAGAAGCAACAACACTAGTGACCCTGGCACCTCTGAGGCCAGGGATGGCAATGGAAGGCCACGACATAATAAAACTAAATGTCAGAACAACAACGAAGAAACTGAGGATACGACGGTAAACGCTGGATTTAGCGGCTCCAAACCCGGTTAGGGGAATAAGTCGTTCAAAGGAAATAGAGACAGTCCATCCAATTTGGACAAAATACTAGATATGCCTTGCTAGATTCATGGCACCCCTGACAAGCCTGCCAACCACACCAATAGAAACTGCTGGGTTTTTATATAGGCTGGTAAATTAAATACCGAACATAAGGGGAAAGGACCTCAAAGCAAGGACGATGA
>NC_041390.1:324128645-324137003 GCF_002162155.2 Triticum dicoccoides
GGGGGGCAGAAGAAGTTTCCCCCCGAAGTGAAAACTATGAACATGATATATGTCACACACATCCCAAAGAGGGAGCGCAAGCATGCACTAAGGGACGTTTACGCCGTAGAGCCTGTCACCCAAAAACTCAACCCATGGTCGGCTTGTCTAATCACCTTCGATCATAGGGACCACCCAACCAGTATCCGTCATGGAGGTTCGGCGGCCCTGGTACTCGATCCCATCATCGACGGATACAACCTCACTAGAGTCCTTATGGACGGCGGCAGCAGTCTGAACCTGATTTATGAAGACACTATCCGTAAGATGGGTATTGACCCGTCAAGAATCAAGCCTAGCAACACTACCTTTAAAGGAGTGATACTCGGCGTGGAGGCCCGTTGTACGGGCTCCTTAACATTGGAAGTAGTCTTCAGCTCTCCGGACAACTTCGTAATCGAAGACTTGATCTTCGATATCGTCCCTTTACGCAGTGGTTATCATGCACTGCTCGGATGAACTGCTTTCGCCCGCTTCAATGCAGTCCAACATTATGCTTATTTAAAGCTCAAAATGCCCGGACCGAGAGGTGTCATCACAGTCAATGGAACTATGGAGCGCTCCCCCCATACTAAGAAGCACACCGTGACCTTAGCAGCTGAGGTACATAACAGACTTGCCAAGCCGAACAAATCGGTCATTAAGACCCATGACACTGCCAAGTGAATCCGATCCACATTACAGCAAGGCATCCCGACGGATCCAGAGCTTGAATAACAGTTCAGCCTCTGCCAATCGCCCCATAAGATTGCGGCATACATACTGCGCATGCATAATTACACACTTAAACTACCTTGGGCAGCGCCAGAGACATACTGCATACAAGGTCTATAGTATGGCTTGACCCTATTCGGACCTTAACCTTTTCTCTCTTTTTTTTCTCTTCCTTTCTACAGGTTCATTAAAAACCTACCTACTCTAAGGTTGTACAGGGGCTCCTTTCCAGATTCCCCTTTCTTATAGACAACCATCGACTTTTCCTCTCAAAGGATTTTTTTCACCAAGGAGAAAACGATGCAGACATGCCGCAGGGCACAATTGGAATATGCAAAACCACTGCTTTTAGGCCCTATGTAAAACTTTCCCTTGTGTAAACTCTCAACATGTAAAATAGCCTTGGTATTCATGGCATTATCTGTATTAGCACGTCTCGACGTGTTAACCAATATATAAAGGAAACAGTTGATCACCACTTTCATTTGGTACTACTTTATTTTGTCATCTGTATTCCCTACCTACTCCAGATTGCCACACGTGCTTTAGTCCGGCCTCAACATCGGGGGCTGTATTCGGCCCCCGCGCGTTTTCAAGTTCAAACACCTATAGGGTACTCTTGGGCGTCACGAATATCGCACTATATGCATCGGCTCTGAATCATGTGTTTGGTCTATAGTTGGGTTGCCCAGCTCCTATGCTTACCACCTTAGGTTCCGCTCGTTCGGCTAAGGTAGTAAAGGGAGAACTACTGCGATTGTATTTCTGGTTCGTCCAATCAAATACCTCAGTAGAGAAAGCAAAAAATTGACTGTCATGGTAAAGCGAGAGCTGGTCGGCGATTCGGTGACTTACTACAAATCGTTAGCGATTTACTCTGTGTTATACCAGGGGCTGGTCTTCGTCCAGCCCCGTGGAAAAGGCACCTTAGTTTGGATCGTCGCACATGCACAAGGGGCTAGTACTTAGCCCCAGCATTAAACTCCTATGGCTAAGTGAAAGTCATAAAGCCGCATAGACTGATTGCCTGGTTCACCTCGCGGACACCTCCTTCTTGGACCAAGACATTGGATAAAGTGTGGTCACGCGCTATGCCGAACACCCCCGTAGCATCTACGTGGGGGATAAAACCGATGACTGGCAACTTTCAGAATTAAACGACCGCACAAGAGGAAACTCCCTTAAGATAAAAGGCACAAATATATTACAAGCCTGGGTTCACAAACATAGTTTTTACAACCCGAATACATCTACTCAAATATAACGTCCTTTGAGAATTGGCCCTCGACTATTCGGGCCCCGGCTAGGACGTCTTCGAAGTACCTCTCCGGCTTGCTGTGGTCCTTCCCTTCGGGCGAGCCTGCGGTCGCCACATCGGTGGCCTTCATCTTTGCCCAGTGCATCTTGACCAGGGAGAAGGCCATCCGGGCACCCTCTATGCACGCAGAGCGCTTCATAGCATCAACTCGAGGCAGCGTTGATGAGCCGCCTCACCAAACTCATGTAGCTACTGGGAATTGCTTAGGCTGGCCAAAGCCGGACTATTAGATCCTTCATGGCCTGGCCAGCCACCCTATGCATCTCCATCAGCTGCTTCAGCTGGTCGTTCAGGGGCGTCGGGTGCTCGAGCGCAAGAAACTGCAACCAGAACAGCTTCTCGGTCTAGTTCCCCTCCTAGGCTCGGAAGAACTGTGCGGCATCGGCATCACTCCTCGGAAGATCCGCAAACACATATGGAGAACTCCACACTCGAGTTAGCAAAGCATATCTTTGACCTCCAAATATACTCTACAAAAGAAAGGCCTTACCAGTCGCTATCTGCTTCGCCTGCCAGATGTCTTCACAAGCACTCCCGGACTCGACCCGCGTCTCTTTAGCCTCCTGGAGGGCTTTGGCAAGTTCGGACAATTGGGCCAAAGTCATCTTCTCCAAATCCTCACAATTGAGGATGGCGTCCTTAAGCTCATGCTCGACTTCGGCCACTCGAGATTCGTGTTGGCGGCGGGCGGCCTGCTCGTTCTTCAGTTCTACAGCCGCTTTGTCAGCTGGTTACCTTGTTTGCCTTCGCCTCTCGTTGGGCCTCGACAAGGGCGCCTTTGAGGGTCTCGACCTCAGCTGCCCCAACTATGCTCATAATCAAGGCATTACATGAGTTAATCTCGAATATAACTATCAATTATGATATACAACTAAACTTTTAAAACTATACGCATAGCTTGCATCTCATCGAACCGCTTGTTAATGCGGTCGATTCCTTCATCGGCCAACTTAAGCTTCCGATTGAGTTCGGAAACTTCTGCGGCCTAGGCGGTTGCCACCAACAGGGAAGCCTATTGCAACAACAGAGTAGTATGATTAACTCTCCCGAATTATATGTGGATCTTCTGTTTGTTTTATTTTAAACCGGACAGAGCCTCAGGGGCTACTGTCTGAATATAGGTATACTCCTCTAAATAAAACAAAGATGTTTAGGACATTACGTTGCATATCTCAAAGCCTGTCAGTAGGCTGGTAAAGGCTTCATTCAGTCCGCTTTTTGCAGACTGAACCTTTTCCATCACCGCACCCTTCAAGGTGCAGTGCTTCTCCACGATGGAAGCAGGTTGCAGTGCTTCCACTAGAGTGTTCGGCGCCTCCGGATTAGTGGAGGTCGCTGATGGAGCTGATGCTCCCTCCTCCTTCGAAGGGGGCGGCTCACCCGATCCCGGAGCCACATTGGTCTCTGGAACAGTGTTCGGCTAGGGCCTGGACTGTTGGGGGTCCCCACCGTTGGTTGTCATAGGGGTTGCCTCCCCTATGTCTTCGGCGACCGAGGTATTAACCTCGACCGCTTTCTCGACCGCCTCGCCCGCACCTCCGCGGCTAGGAGAGGTCCTTCAGGATAACACCTCTATGTCATCCATGATGATAGGCGAGGGGGCTTGTGGCGGTGTCTCGCTCTCTGCCATCTGAAGTGGTAGAGAACTCCCCTCTTGTCGGATCTGGGGTTCCGGCCGACCCTTGAGGTTCGAACACTGGGGTGCGCGCGAAGGTTTTCTCCCTATCGATCCACGCCCTAGCTGTCTAAGATCTCGCAGACGAACACGACGAACTCTCAACACATAAAGACACAAGATTTATACTGGTTCGGGCCACCGATGTGGTGTAATACCCTACTCTAGTGTGGTGGTGGTGGATTGCCTCTTGGGCTAATGATGTCTGCAGTCGCCGCCGTGTATGTCCATCAGCAACTCCTTCCCCTGGTCCCTGGAAATGCAACACAATGAAACATCATTCGGTCGCTTCATGTACAACTCACCGTCCCTGATGCAGTATGCCGTGGCTTGACGGGCCACGCGCTCTGCGTCCTCTTCCTTCTCCTGTAGTGCCCCTTGCATCAGATATTCCTTGAACTCCTTGGTCCAACATCCCTCCTGAGGCTCAAGCGCCAAGAGCAAGCGGGCTCCTGAGGTTGGTCCACAAGCTAGGGCTCCCGTGACTGGCGGTTGTGGGAGTTCTTCCCAAAGCTACGCCGTGCTTGAAAGTGGCGGCGTTGCCGACAGCTTGAAGAGCCACTCCTCGAAGACGTCGGGTTCTTGGGGCTGCCGCTTGGATGCCCTCCTAGTGATGTCGTCGGCTTCCTCATTGGTGCCGCGGGGCACATGCTGCACCTCCAGGCCTAGGAACTATTTTTCTATCTTACGCACTTCTCCGAGGTATGCCTCCATGTGCTCGTCCTTTGGCTCGTACACTTTGCTGGAGAAGTTGACGAGGAGCTGTGAGTCGCCCATAAAGTTGATGAGGAGCTGTGAGTAGCCTTTAAGCCAGCTATGAGACCTTCGTATTCTGCGGTGTTGTTGGAGACCTTCTTGCCTTGATGAAAGCATAGCTGCACAACGTAGTAGAGCTTGTCCTGCGTGGGCGAGATGAGTACTGCTCCAGCCCCCGCGCCCTAATGCGCGAAGGCCCCGTCAAAGTACATGACCCATCCATCGGGCGCCTCACTCCCTAGAGAGGTAGACCGGTCCTCGCCCACTTCCAGTACCGGGGCGTCCATCCATTTCGCCACAAAATCTGCGAGCGCGGCCCCCTTGATGACCCTGGTGGTGCTGAACTCCAACTGGAACGCCTGCAGCTCGATGTTCCATTCAGCAACACTTCCGGCAGAGTTGGGGCTCCTGAGCACCCTCTGCAACGGATAGGCCGAGACGACTTTAATGGGGTGGCCCTGGAAATAGTGTTGCAACTTGCGTGAGGCCACCATGAGTGCGAGCAGGAGCTTCTGAGGCATGGGATATCGTACCCTCGCGTCCTGCAGCACTGTGCTGATGAAGTACACTAGGTGCTCAACGAGGACCGGTGTGTTGGTGAGGCTCGTGTCTTGTGTGAGCTAGGGTGATTCCTGAGGTGACGTGACCCCTGGCGCCCGGTCGCTTGCGGGAATCTCTGCGGGATCATGTTGCCGAGCTAGGTCTTCTGTTACTGCCACTGCAGCTCTTGCCGCGCCTTCCCGATCTTGCGTCGTCTCGGCTGGCGACGTTGCTGGGCGTGGCGCTCTCTTGGCCTGGTTCTCTTCCCGAATCGCCACCAGCGCGGCGCTGGCGGAGTATGGGGTGGCGGCAAGGTAGAGTACTAGAGGCTCGAGAGGTCGTGGCGCCACCAGTACCGGCGGGCTGGTTAGATATCTCTTCAGGTCTTGGAAGGCTCGGTCGGCCTCCGGAGCCCACTCGAACGGGCCCTTCTTCTTAATCAGCTTGAAGAAGGGTAAAGCGTGCTCTCCCATCTTGGAGATGAAGCGCCCCAATGCAGTCACTCGACCAGCCAGCTTCTGCATTTCCTTGAGGGTCTGCGGCGGGCTCATGCCCTCGATGGCCTTGATCTTCTCCGGGTTTGCCTCGCTCCCTCTATGTGATACGAGGAATCCCAGCAGCTTGCCGGAAGGGACGCCGAACACGCACTTTTCTAGGTTAAGCCGCAAGTTCACCTGGCGCAGGCACTCGAAGGTCTCCTCCAGGTCTTGGATCAAGGTTCTCGCCTCCCGAGACTTCACCATAATGTCATCGACGTAGGCCTCCGTGTCTATCCCGAGTTGTCGCCCTAAAGCGATGTGCATCAGGCACTGAAAGGCCGCTCCCGCGTTGCACAGCCCGAAGGGCATGCAAGTGTAACAGTATACCCCACAGGGGGTCAGGAAGGCAATCTTATCTACATCTTTCCACCGCCATCTTGATTTGATGATACCCTAAGAACGCATCCAGGAAGCACAGTAGGTAGCACTCGGAAGTGGAGTCGACAATCTGGTTAATGCGCGGGAGAGGGAACGGATCTTGTGGGCACGCCTTGTTGAGGTTGGTGAAGTCAACGCACATTCTCTCCTTCCCGCCCTTCTTCAGCACCACGACTAGGTTCGCCAGCCATTCGGGGTACCTAACCTCACGAATGGCACCTGCCGCCTCCAGCTTGCGGGTCTCTTGGATGATGAAGGCCTGCTTCTCCATGGACTACCGCCTCGCTCGCTGCTTCACGGGGCGTAGATTGGGGCATACCCTCAAGTGGTGCTGAATCACCTCTCTCGAGACCCCCACCAGCTGATTGGGCTCCCATGCGAATATTTCCTTGTTCGCGTGCAAGAACTTCACCAATGTTTCCTCCTGGCTGGGGTTGAGGCTGGCGCCTATGGTGAAGGTGGCTCCTGAGTGGTTGTCCTCGTCGACCGGCACCTGTTTGGTTTCTGCCATGTCTTGGGTGAACAGCTGCTTCTTCTTGGTCGGCGCGGCCTCCTTGGCCTCGGGGGTACCGGCGCCAACGGGCTTCGCCGCCGTGGCGGTCCTGAAAGCAAGTTTGAGTACCATCACGGCCTTATTGGCGCCCCCCTTGACGGTGAGGGCACCTTTGCTTCCAGGCATCTTCATGAGGTTGTAGGCTCGATGAGTCGCCGCCATGAACTAGGCCAGAGCCGGGTACCCTAGGATGGCGTTATAAGGGAGGCTGATGCGGGCGATGTCGAAGTAGACCAGCTCAATGCGCTAGTTGTCGCGCGTGCCGAAGGTGATGGGGAGGCGGATCTGCCCCAGGGACCGGGCGGCACCACCACCGACTCCCGAGAAAGGCTTGCTAAGGCTGAGCCGCTCGAGTGGCACGTGAAGAAGGCTGAAAGCCTCTATGGAGAGCAAGTTGAGGCCGACGCCGCTGTCGATGAGGGTCTTGGTGACGGCCACGTCGTAGATGGTGGGCGTGCAGAGCATCGGAAGCATGCCCGAGCCAGTGGTGGTGACGGGGTGGTCTTCCGAGCTGAAGGTGAGATCAGCCTCAGGCACGGCCCAGCCCGACGGAGGCACCGAGCGCGTGGAAGCGGCACTGATTTGGCGGAGGAACGGCTTGATGTGGCACTCTGAGGGCGGCGCCTGTGAGCCACCTAACAGGGCCGCGACCGCGAGGTGCGCCGGTGCAGCGTAGCACGCAGTGAAGAGGCCGCGTAGCTCCTCCCAAGACGCCACCATGGATCCAGGAAGGTTGAGCAGCTAGGCGCGCGGCTCGCCGACGAGGGCCATGGGAAGCCAGTTGGCCATGACCTTGTCATCACCCCTGGCTTCGAGGACGCCCCCCTCGTACTCCAGCAGGAAGGCCGAGGGGTCCGCCGTGCCATCGTAGCACGGCGGCATCTCCGGCTTGAACTTGGGCGGCCACTGCACCAGTCATAGGGCGGGGGCCAGGGCTCGAAGCCCCCTGGCCTCGTCGTCTACGCTAGTCATCGGAGTCGGCGGTGGGGCGCCTGACATGTGGGCATAGCATGGTGGCGACGGAGCGCAGATCGACGGACGAGAAGCTACGGCGCACCCCTACCTGGCACGCCAAATGTCGGATCTGGGGTTCCGGCAGACCCTTGAGGTTCGAACACTGGGGTGCGTGCGAAGGTTTTCTCCCTATCGATCCACGCCCTAGCTGTCTAAGATCTCGCAGACGAACACGACAAACTCTCAACACAGAAAGAGACAAGATTTATACTAGTTCAGGCCACCGTTGTGGTGTAATACCTACTCCAATGTGGTGGTGGTGGATTGCCGCTTGGGCTAATGATGAATAATACAAGAGGAAGAACATCCTCCTGAGGTCGAGGTGTTCTTGTGTTTGGTCAGCTTGTGTTGGTGATGATCGGAATCAGCTACCGACTGGTGATGGTGTCGATCCGATCCCCCTCATGGTGGTGGCTAGTTCTACTTATATAGGCCCTGGTCCTCTCCCCAAATATTGAACGGGAAGGGATGCCACAACGGCCAATTCGAAAGGGGACAACTACTACAAGCTATCCCGATAAAAGGTGGTCTTCTCCTGCAAAAGGCTCTGCTGATGACGTCGTCTTGGGCTCCATGGTGACCTCTGTCTTGCCGTCCTTTCTGGTCCTGGTCTCATTGCACCAATATGGAAACTTTTGCTTCATGCCTCGGTACTCTGCGCCTGTGCTTGCCCCCTTAGCACCAAAGAGGAAACAAGGATGCTACGCACGCTAGCGCCCGCCTGGCCTCGATCGTCATGGCTCACGTCACGAGGGGCCTCATGACGTTTGCCTTGCCTTGATCTCTCTACCCCTCATGAGCCTGCCTGGCGAGGCTGCTCTTGAGGAGGTCT